>NC_091993.1:55898347-55918347 GCF_044704955.1 Pristiophorus japonicus
CTCACACGCATACACACACACACACACACTCACTTACACACACACACTCTCACACACACACTCTTTCATACACACTCTCACACACACACACACTCTTTCACACACACTCTCACACACACACTCTCACTTACACACACACATTCTCACACACAATCTTTCAGACACACTCTCACACACTCACACACACACACACACACGCGCGCGCACTCACTCACACACACTCTCACACACACACACACACACACACACTCTCACTTACACACACACATTCTCACACACACAATCTTTCAGACACACTCTCACACACACACACACACACACACGCGCGCGCGCGCACTCACTCACACACACACACACTTACACACACACTCACATACACACTCACACACACACTTAAAGTGAGTTGTGGCTGAACAGTTCAATACGAGAACCACAGACTCCTGTCACAGGTGGGACAGAGAGTCGCTGAGGGAAAGGGAGGGTGGGACCGGTTTGCCACACGCTCCATCCACTGTCTGCGCTTGGTTTCTGCATGCTCTCGGCAATGCTACTCGAGGTGCTTAGCGCCCTCTCGGATGCACTTCCTCCACTTTGGGCGATCTTTGGCCAGATGTCGGTGGGGATGTTGCATTTTATCAGGGAGACTTTGAGGGCATCCTTGTAACATTTCCTCTGTCTACCTGGGGCTCGTTTGCTGTGTAGGAGTTCCGAGTAGAGCGGTTGCTTTGGGAGTCTCGTGTTGGGCATGTGGACGATGCGGCCTGCCTAATGGAGCTGATCAAGTGTGGTCAGTGCTTCGATGCTGGGGATGTTGGCCTGCTCGAGGGCACTAATGTTGGTGCATCTGTCCTTCCAGGAGATTTGCAGGATCTTGCGGAGACATCGTTGGTGATATTTCTCCAGCGATTTGAGGTGTCTATTGTACATGGTCCACGTCTCTGAGCCATACAGGAGGGCAGGTATTACTACAGGTCTGTAGACCATGAGCTTGGTGCCAGAATTGAGGGCCTGGTCTTCAAACACTCTCTTCCTCAGGCAGCCGAAGGCTGCGCTGGCGCACTGGAAGCGGTGTTGGACCTCATCGTCGATGTCTGCCCTTGCTGATAGTAGGCACCCGAGGTATGGAACGTGGTCCACGTTGTCCAAGGCCATGCCATGGATTTTAATGACCGGGAGGCAGTGCTGTGTGGTGGGGTCAGGTTGGTGGTGGACCTTTGTCTTACAGATGTTTAGTGTCAGGCCCATGCTTTTGTATGCCTCGGTGAAGGTGTTAACGATGGCTTGGAGTTCAGCCTCTGAATGTGCGCAGACGCAAGCGTCATCCGCGAACTGTAGCTCGACAACAGAGGATGGGATGGTCTTGGACCTGGCCTGGAGGTGATGAAGGTTGAACACATTCCCACTGGTTCTATACTTCAGTTCCACTCCAGCGGGGAGCTTGTTGAGCGTGCGATGGAGCATGGCAGCGCGGAAGATCGAGAAGAGGGTTGGTGTGATGATGCAGCCCTGTTTGACCCCGGTTTGGAAGTGGATTGGGTCTGTGGTGGATCCGTTGGTGAGGATCACGGCCTGAATGTCGTCGTGGAGCAGATGGAAGATGACGACAAACTTTTGGGGGCAGCCGAAACAGAGGAGGACGCTCCATAGTCCCTCGCGGTTAACAGTGTCAAAGGCCTTTGTGAGGTCAAAGAAGGCCATGTACCAGGGTTGGTGCTGTTCCCTGCATTTCTCTTGCCATTGTCATGCCGTGGAGATCAAGTCCGTTGTGCCTCTTAGTGGACGGAATCCGCATTGCGACTCTGGGAGGAGCTCTTCAGCCACAGGGAGAAGATGGTTGAGGATGATTCTAGCGATGACCTTCCTAATGGCTGACAACAAAGGGGACACGTCCGACTGCGGCAACTACAGAGGAATCTCCTTACTATCAGCTACTGGGAAAGTTATCGGTAGAATCCTCCTCAACCGTCTTGATAAATTCACCTGAAAGCCCGAGAATGGCTTGTATCGGATGGCACGTGTAGCTTGATATTGAGATACCGGTATGAGTGTGCAAATGAATTTGCACTGGAGAGCGAGTCTCAGACATGCTCAGTTAGTTGACAACAGCAAGGCATGAAATGGTTAATGTGGCTCAGGAGAGTGAGATAACGTCTAAAGAATTGACACATCAAGAAATTAACGACACAATCAGGAGAGAGCTAAACACATTGGTACCTGTGAGAGCGACTGAAATTTATGTTGAAGTGGGGAGTTACATGGAATTTGGATTGGGGCAACTGAAGGCTAGGGAGCAATGAATTTAGCAAGAATTATCCACAAGATGGAAATGTGAGATCTGGAGAGTCTTTTAAGTCCACAACTTATTGATTAGACGTTAAACTGTAATGTTGCTTGAAATGATTGTGAGACTGAATTTAACTGTGACTGTAATGATTGTGTTTTGTAGGTATCAGAGCGTGGGAAAAGCCAGTGCGGATCCAGTATGAGGTGGTTTTAGTGGTGCCTCCTGTGTCACTACTACCGCAACACCATGCTTTATGGGTCTAACGAGACCTTTCCCATTAATAGCCCCAGTTTCTGTCTCACACCACATCTGTTTTGGAGCAAGACAACTTGTGAATAGATATTGAAATTGACAGCATAGGGGACAAGTCACACATGGGATATTGGGCTTAATATATCAACACACCCTTGGGTTCATATTATTTCATATGCTCTGGTAGTTCTCCAACCTATAATGACAGTGTATTTGATATATGTACTCTGTGTAGCAAGATTTTGATACATAAGCCAATTGTGTACTCATGTCTTTGACTAACCAGCACTAAAAATAATAATAATTCATTGAGCACCGAAAGACAAGATCCAAGCAACATAGAGGAGCCCCCAGGCACCGGACAGAGAATTGCATTTGAGAAAAGGGTCACAGGTTGCTCCTCCCCCTGAAAGTATCAGACTGAGGAAAGGGAGAAATCCTCATCTCTGAGTCTCCCTGCTAACTAACGCCCACGTTGAGAAAGCAATAGGTAGATCGGGGGACCACGTGCTGGGAAGTAGCTTATAATGCCAGCCAGCATCCCTGGGCACGAATGGTGTAAGCGTGAATACTTAGAACTAGCTCGATTAGTCAAAAGCTGATTGTAAGATGTCAATAAGGATATTTCCTTCTCAAGGTGGGGAGTGTAAGAAATCATGGATTGGAAGAAATAACTTGAGACAAAAGTCTCCAGACTGGTGTTGGAATAAATGGATAAACGCCTAGAATCTGCTTCAGTTTATCATTCCCTGCAGATGTTATAACACTGAAGATTCATTCTAGGGTACAATAGGTAAAGCTCCTTGAACAGCGTGAGCATCAATAACTGAGAGGTCTGAAGGCCAAGAATGGCCTGACTGACTGCAGCCTCGGGAAGATCAGGACGGTATCAACAGGAAAGGCATGTGGAGAGAAGAGTTTCACCCAACAGTTGAAACATAGAACTCGACACGCTGGGTGATATTATGGACGTTCATTTTGCCCAATCTGATGATTCCGCCCCCAAAAAGTGGGAGGGCGGCATTATTTTCCCCGGCGTTCTGCACATGGGGAAAGTAACGCTCGGTGAAAATGCCCGCCAGTTTCCATTTTGTGGCTAAATGGCCAATATATGGGCGTTATACGTCATTTCAGCAGTAAAATGGACATTAATTGGCGTTAAGCATGCAAAAAAAGTGGAAAATCTAGCCCATTGTTCGTGGTGACTGTGTCTGCGCGTGTGTGTGTGTGACTGATTATGCATGGCAAATGCAGTATAATGTGGATAAATGTGAGGTTATCCACTATGGTGGCAAAAACAGGAATGCTGAATATTATCTGAATGGTGACAGATTAGGAAAAGGGGAGGTGCAACGAAACCTGGGTCCCATGGTACATCAGTCATTGAAAGTAGGCATGCAGGTACAGCAGGCGGTGAAGAAGGCAAATGGTATGTTGGCCTGCCTAGTGTGAGGATTTGAGTATAGGAGCAGGGAGGTCTTACTGCAGTTGTACAGGGCCTTGGTGAGGCCTCACCTGGAATATTGTGTTCAGTTTTGGTCTCCTAATCTAAGGAAGGACGTTCTTGCTATTGAGGGAGTGCAACGAAGGTTCACCAGACTGATTCCCGGGATGGCAGGATGACATATGAGGAGAGATTGGATCGACTGGGCCTGTATTCACTGGAGTTTAGAAGAATGAGAGGGGATCTCATAGAAACACATCAAATTCTGACGGGATTGGACAGGTTAGATGCAGGAAGAATGTTCCCGATACTGGTGAAGTCCAGAACCAGGGATCACAGTCTAAAGATAAGGGGTAAACCATTTAGGACTGAGATGAGGAGAAACTTCTTCACTCAGAGAGTTGTGAACTTGTGGAATTCTCTACCGCGGAAAGTTGTTGAGGCCAGCTCGTTAGATATATTTAAGAGGGAGTTCGATATGGTCCTTATGACTAAAGGGATCAAGAGATATGGAGAGAAAGCAGAAAAGGGGTACTGAGGTGAATGATCAGCCATGATCTTATTGAATGGTGGTGCGGGCTCAAAGGGCAAAATGGCCGACTCCTGCATCTATTTTCTATGTTTCTATGTTTCTATGAATGCTCAATTTCCAGGCAGCATCCATGATGCTCACATCCTGCATGAGAGCACTGTATCTGACTTGTTTAACAGTGAGCTATGAAGTCAATGCTGGATGCTTGGTGACAAAGGATATGGCCTCGCCACCTGGCTGATGACCCCCTTGCGTGACACCCACACCGAAGCCGAGAGACGATACAATGAGAGCCACAGAGCAACTCGCAATATCATGGAGAAAACCATTGGAGTACTTAAGCAGCACTTTAGATGCCTGGACCACTATGGGGCGAGCTCCAATCCCACCCTGAGCAGGTAGCTCAATTTGTGCTGGTGTGCTCCATGCTACACAACTTGGCTATCAGGAGGGGACAAGAATTGCCTGATGAGTCTGACAGTCCACCTCAGCAGAGAGAGGACGAGAAGGACGAGGAGGTGGACGCTGACATCGGGCCAGACAATCAGGCTGACACTGAAGCCATGCCCCTGCCTCCCCCCCCGTAGACCGCATGAAAGGGCCCATGATGGCATGATAGCTGCAAGAGTCTTACGTTAGGAGCTCATCAATGATCGCTTTGCCTGAAAGAACGTTGGTGTTATTTACAAGGCTGACACACTGCTGGGTGTGCAGGTCATACATCAATGGTGGGCATCATCTTGGTGACAGCTAAAGTTTAAGTTGATTGACGTTAAGTGTAATTAAAACCTTTGATGGTAAAGAATCACCAGCGTGTAACGGTGGAGCTATCTGAGCCAATGCGCAACAATTTTTTTTAAATAAAAAACATTTAAACCAAACAGTTGTCTGAAATCATCATTATTTCTGTAAAAAAACAACCCTTCCCCCCCCTCACCCCCCCTCCCCCCCCCCCCCGCGCTTCTCCTCCCCACCTCTACCCCTTCCCCTTCCCCTCCTGACTCCAAACTGCCTGGTCGAGGAGCTCCTCAGGCGATGCTTCATTGGGGGGGGGCGGGGGGCGGTGGTGACAGCTGAACCGCTGCTTAGACGGATACGGGAGAGGACTGTCCCGAGGTGGGAGTGTGCTCTGAGCCAGAAGCAAGATCTTCCTCCTGACTCTCGTGTGTGGTTGGCAATGGGGGGTGCGTCACCTTGGGGTGCCGTGCCGCGCTCCGGGACCACTGGGAGCCCTCTGCCACCAGCGTTCCTGGCTAACAGCTCCAGGGCCTCCTCCATCCCTTCCATGTTATATATTATTTGTTGGACAAAAGCTCGGTGCCAACTATGTTCTTGATGCTTAGTAGGCTTCTTGCTGCTGGTGAATCTCCCTCGTGCCTCCCACAACAGCCAGACAAGCACACACCACACCCACACATGCTTTCAGTCCCTCTGAGCTCCCTCTCTCTCCGGTTCCTCTTCTGTACATGTCATGATGACCCTTGACCTCCTGAATAGTAGGAGTCGAGCATTGCAGTGCTGTTGCTAAGGAGAGCGACACTTTACAGCAGAAGGTCAGCAAGATTTAACGCTACCTCCCATTTGATATCACTCACGGTAACGCCCAATTTAAAAAATGGAGACAAGGTTCTTTGAGAATGGGCGAGAAGCCGGCGATCTGAAAACCCATTTTTACCGCCCACGCTGGAAATAACGCCCATTTTTGGGCGATATGCACAAAAGTGTAAAATCTAGCCCAATGTCCCAGCACAGCACAGGGGAAGTTACAAATACAGGCACCAGGCTTAAGGCAGAAGGCCAGGCCAGGTGAGGAAATAAGAATTCTGTTAGCGTTAGTGTTTTCTTAGAAGAATCACTCAACACTCAGGGTCGGTTCCAATGCTGAAGCAGCTTTTATTACGCTCAGCGGGAAGGAAAAACTCAGGACCGTATCCAGGTTTCTCTTCACAGAACAAAGAGTTACATGTACCTTTATATGTTTCACAACAGTTACAAAACAGTTTACTACAGTTACACAGCCCATCACGGCTGGACACAAGCCAATCACAACGATTATAGATTACATATAGGTTCTTTAACCCAATAGAATTCTCCTACTATCCAGGGAACCATATGTTCGGTTATTGTCAGCTTGGGCTGATCGATGGCTTTATAGGTTCTCTCCCTAGTTCTTTCATCTGGGAGAAATAATTGGTATATAGCCTTGTTTACAGCAAATGGTTTCCCTCTTATCTTTCTTCCTGAAATAATTGGTTTCATGGCCTTGTTCACAGGAGATGGTTTCCTTCTTATCTCTGTCTTCCCAGGCATTCCTACAGTGGGCCTCACAGGGTTATTGCTCGGTCAGTGAACGTTCAACAGTTCACAGTTTGACTACCTGATTTCCCATAATGCCTGGGCAGCCATTTTATGTGTGTGTCCATTTAAGCTTATGTGAGTTCTAAATATCCAGCAGGTGCCTAATGCCTAAGTCTATATATATCTTTCGACTCTCTACAACAATTCTAAATAATAATTCATTGCAAAAATCGGGGAAAGCAGAGAAAATATTTTGAGCACAGTGAGGAAGTAGTGGGAGAGACAGACGAAATGGCAATTAGAAAAAACAAACTGCTGCGACCCTGAGAGCGAGCCAGTAAGTGTCCGCAGTGTGGAACCTTCACTGCTGCAAAACAAGAGGCAGTCAGAGGATGCAGACAATCAGAGGAAAGGCGGGGAAAGGGTTTGGAGCCCCTACCACTGACATCAGCCACAGTAATCACCAACACGGCCTATGTCAGGCAGATCGCGCTAGCCATTTATATTACTCCAGGCCTCATATGCAAAGGTGTCACTTAAAACACATTTAGCGCACTGGAGGTGGAAGCTCGGGCATCTTAAAGCTCACAGGATGCTACCCGCCCCTTTTCACTGTTGTTCATGGAATCATAGAGCAGAGAAGGAGAGCACTCCAGCCCTCTCCCTTCTCACATCCATTCCACACCCCACGTCTCTCTCATGTCACGGCATGTCTCCGAGTCCCTATCTCCAGATAAATCGGATTATTTCCTATCGCTCCGGAGTCCTGTGTGGACTTGATTTGTTGCTACAACACAGCGGAGTCATTCAATTAGAGGTGTGTGCTTCTGTTGTGGAGCTAATCAATCCAGCCCCAACTGGAGCATTGTGGCCAATTCTGGGCACCACACTTTAGGGAGGATATCAAGGCCTTGGAGAGGGTGCAGAGGAGATTTATTACAACGGTACCAAGGATGATGGACTTCAGTTGAGCGGAGAGACTGGAGAAGCTGAGGTTGTTCTCCTTAGAGCAGAGAAGGTCAAGGGGAGAAGTTATGGTGAGAAACCAGTGTCCTGATCTTAAATGAAGGCGATTACAAAAGTATGAAGGCAGAGCTGGCGAAAGTGGACTGGGAAAATAGATTCAAGTATAAGATGGTTGATAAGCAATGGCGGACATTTTAGGAGATATTTCATAACTCGCAACAAAAATATATTCCAGTGAGAAGGAAACATTGTAAGAGAATGGAGAATCATCCGTGGCCAACTAATGAAATTGAAAACAAGTGCATACAACGTGGCCAAGACTAGTGGGAGGCCAGAGGATTGGGAAATGTTTAAAAACCAGCAAAGGACAACTAAAAAAATAATAAAAAGACAGAAGATGGATTATGAGAGTAAACTATCAAGAAATATAAAAATAGATAGTAAGAGTTTCTACAGGTATATAAAAAGGAAGAGAGTAGCTAAAGTAAACGTTGGTCCCTTAGAGGATGAGACAGGAGAATTAATAATGGGGAACAGGGAAATGGCAGAGACTTTGAACAAATATTTTGTATCGGTCTTCACGGTAGAAGACACTAAAAACATCCCAATAGTGGATAATCAAGGGGCTATAGGGAGGGAGGAACTTAAAACAATCACTATCACTAAAGAAAAAGCACTCAGTAAAATAATGGGACTAAAGGTGGACAAGTCCCCTGGACCTGATGGCTTGCATCCTAGGGTCTTAAAAGAAGTGGCTGCAGAGATAGTAGATGCATTGGTTGTAATCTACCAAAATTCCCTGGATTCTGGAGAGGTCCCAGAGGATTGGAAAACCGCAAATGTAACGCCCCTATTCAAGAAAGAAGGCAGACAGAAAGCAGGAAACTATAGACCAGTTAGCCTGACATCTGTCGTTGGGAAAATGCTGGAGTCCATTATTAAGGAAGCAGTAGCGGGACATTTGGAAAAGCATGATTCAATCAAGCAGAGTCAGCATGGTTTTATGAAAGGGAAATCAGCTTTGACAAATTTGCTGGAGTTCTTTGAGGATGTAACGAGCAGGGTGCATAAAGGGGAACCAGTGGATGTGGTGTATTTGGATTTCCAGAAAGCATTTGATAAGTTACCACATAAAAAGTTACTGCACAAGATAAAAGCTCACGGAATTGGGAGTAATATATTTGCATGGGTAGAGGATTGGCTAACTAACAGAAAACAGAGAGTTGGGATAAATGGGTCATTTTCCGGTTGGCAAACAGTGACTAGTGGGGTGCCACAGGGATCAGTGCTGGGGTCTCAACTATTTACAATCTATATTAATGACTTGGATGAAAGGACCGAGTGTAATGTAACCAAGTTTGCTGATGATACAAAGATGGGTGGGAAAGCAAATTGTGAGGAGGACACAAAGAATCTGCAAAGGGATATAGACAGGATAAGTGAGTGGGCAAAAATTTGGCAGATGGAGTATAATGTGGGACAATGTGAGGTTATTCACTTTGGCAGAAAAAATGGCTATTTTTCACATTCCCCTCAGCTTGTGTGTTGCACAACTTGGCAGCCGATTGAATCTGGGTCGCCATCAATGAATCAATCAATCAGACCTGGGCCACAATCAAACAATCAATCAATCAATCAGACCTGGGTGATAATCAATCAATCAGACATGAGCCACCATCATTTAATCAATCAAGCAGACCTGGGCCACAATCAATCAATCAGACCTGGGCTGCCATCATTCAATCAATCAATCAATCAGACCTGGGCCACAATCAATCAATCAATCAATCACACCTGGACTGCCATCAATCAATCAATCAATCAACCAGACCTGGGCCGCCATCAATCAATCAATCATTCAGACCCTGGTTGACATCAATCAATCAATCAACCAATCAGACCTGGGCTGTCATCAATCAATCAATCAATCAATTAGACCTGGGCCTTCATCAATCAATCAATCAATCAGACCTGAGCCACCATCAATCAATCAATCAGATCTTGGCCATCATCAATCAATCAATCAATCAGACCTGAGTCACGATCAATCAATCAACAAATCAATCAGAATTGGAATGCCATCAATCAATCAATCAGAACTGAACTGCCATCAGTCACTCAGTCAATCAATCAGACATGGTCCACCATCAATCAATCAATCATATCTGGGCCACCATCAATCAATCAATCAGATCTGCGTACCATCAATCAATCAATCAATAAATCAATCATATCTGGGCCACCATCAATCAATCAATCAATTGAACAGACCTGTGCCACCATCAATTAATCAATCAATGAGACCTGGGCCACCATCAAACAATCAATCAATCAATCAAACTTGGGCCACCATCAATCAACAAATCAATCAGAACTGGACTGCCATCAATGAATCAATCAATCAATCAGAACTGGATTGCCATCAATCACTCAGTCAATCAATCAGACAAGGTCCACCATCAATCAATCAATCAATCAGATCTGGGCCACCATCAAGCAATCAATTAATCAAACCCAGACCCAGACTGCCATCAATCAATCAATCAAACAATCAGACCTGGGCCACCAGCAATCAATCAATCAATTAATCAGACCCGGTCTGCCATCAATCAATCAATCAACAGACCTGGGCCACCATCAATCAATAAATCAATCAGACCTGGGCCACCCTCAATCAATGAATCAATCAAGCACTCAGACCTGGGTGGCCATCAATGAATCAATCACAAAGACCTGGGCCGCCAGCAAACAATCAATCACACCAGTGCCATCATCAATGAATCAATCAATCATACCTCAACCGCCATCAATTAATCAATCAGAACCTAGCCACCATCAATCAATCAATCAATCAAACAGACATGGGCTGCCAACAATCAATCAATCAATTAGACCTTGGTCGCCATCAATCAATCAATCAATTAATCAATACGACCTGGACCGCCATCAATTAATCAATCAGAACCTAGCCACCATCAATCAATCAATCAATCAAACAGACATGGGCTGCCAACAATCAATCAATCAATTAGACCTTGGTCACCATCAATCAATCAATCAATTAATCAATACGACCTGGACCGCCATCAACCAATGAATCAATCAAACTTCGGCCGCCATCAATCAATCAATCAATTATTCAAGCAGAGCTGGGCTGTCATCAATCAAACAATCAATCAATCAGACCATGGTCACCATCAATCAGTCAAGCAATCAAACTTGGGTGGCTATCAATCAATCAGTCAATTGGACCTGTGCAGCCATCAATCAATCAATCAATCAGATCATGGCCATCATCAATTAATCAATAAATCAATCAGACCTGGCCCGCCATCAATCAATCAATCAGACCTGGGCCACCATCAAACAATCAATTAATCAGACCTGGGCCGTCATCAATCAATCAATCAATCAAACCTGAGCCATCATCAATCAATCAAGCAAGCAATCAGACCGTGGTCCCAATCAATCAATCAGATCTGGGCTGCTATCATCAATCAATCAATCGGACCCAAGTCACCATGTACAATCAATAAGAGGGCCAATGATATTCGCAGATAGCCACGCTAACATTGGAAAGGTCGCATGGGCCACGAAGCTGCTCAATAGGGTCACTCGCCAATCTTTCCATGATATAGATACAGGTATACATTCCAAAGCTACAGACGGAAAATCACAACCATTTTCTGTCAGTACCCATTACATAAGAGTTGTTTAACTTAGATAAGTGAAGTTGTGTTTAATCAGTCAAAACCCACCCAAATTCTACGCTGCAATGAATGATGATGCTACTAGCAATACGAAAAGTCTCACATCTTCCAACTGACCGAGGGGCGGTGAGCAACAAAACTGCTGGGAAAATGCTGGAGTACATTATTAAGGAAGCAGTAGTGAGACATTTGGAAAAGCATGATTCAATCAAACAGAGTCAGCATGGTTTATGAAAGGGAAATCATGTTTGACAAATTTGCTGGAGTTCTTTGAGAGTGTAACAAGCAGGGTGGATAAAGGGGAACCAGTGGATGTGGTGTATTTGGATTTCCAGAAGGCATTCGATAAGATGCCACATAAAAGTTTACTGCACAAGATAAAAGCTCACGGGGTTGGGGGTAATATATTAGCATGGATAGAGGATTGGCTAACTAACAGAAAACAGAGAGTCGGGATAAATGGGTCATTTTCCGATTGACAAACAGTGACTAGTGGGGTACCGCAGGGATCAGTGCTAGGTACTCAACTATTTACAATCTATATTAGTGACTTGGATGAAGGGGCCGAGTGTAATGTAACCAAGTTTGCTGATGATACAAAGATGGGTGGGAAAGCAAATTGTGAGGAGGACACAAAAAATCTGCAAATGGATATAGACAGGCTAAGTAAGTGAGCAAACATTTGGCAGAAGGAGTATAATGTGGGAAAATGTGAGGTTATCCACTTTGACAGAAAAAATAGAAAAGCAAATTATAATTTAAATAGAGAAAAATTACAAAGTGCTGCAGTACAGAGGGAACTGGGGGTCCTTGTGCATTGAAACACAAAAAGTTAGTATGCAGGTGCAGCAAGTGATCAGGAAGGCAAATGGAATGTTAGCCTTTATTGCAAGGGGGATAGAGTATAAAAGCAGAGAAGTCCTGCTACAACTGTACAGAGTATTGGTGAGGTCACACCTGGAGTACTGCGTACAGTTTTGGTCTCCATATTTAAGGAAGGATATACTTGCATTGGAGGCTGTTCAGAGAAGGTTCACTCGGTTGATTCCGGAGATGAGGGGGTTAACTTATGAAGATAGGTTGAGTAGGTTGGAATTGGAATTCAGAAGAATGAGAGGTGATCTTATCGAAACATATAAGATAATGAGGGGGCTTGACAAGGTGGATGCAGAGAGGATGTTTCCACTCATAGGGAAACTAAAACTAGGGGACATAGTCTCAGAATAAGGGGCCGTCCATTTAGAACTGAGATGAGGAGGAATTTCTTACTCAGAGGGTTGTAAATCTGTGGAATTTGCTGGCCCAGAGAGCTGTGGAGGCTGGGTCATTGAACATAGTTAAGACAGAGAGAGACAGATTTTTGAGTGATTTTTGTATAGAGGAGGGTCAAGAGACCAGGGTCCTACTTCTATTTCTTATGTTCTTATGTTAAATCGGCTGTGTTGCAATAGTGTTGCTATGACATGAACAGATCTCAATTTGTAACTTCCCCAGGCTGACAGGAAAGGAAACCACATAAACTGAAACCGAGAAGAGGCTGTAAAAAACTCAGGCTTCCTCTGGAGACAAGCAGCTAAACCTTCAGCAACCTGAGGCTTCGAGCGAGCAGGCACATTGCTGAGCCCAGTGGGTGAGATACGACGAGACCAGTCGTTGACAAGGTATGGATCAGATAGTGTAAGCTCACTCCGACAGCCCAGGGAGAGGTCAGGGCTCAGTAGAAACTGTGGGTGACAAAGAGGTCGATTGCTGTGCGCAAATTGGCTGCCGCGTTTCCCAAATTACAACAGTGACTGCGCTCCGAAAGTACTCTTTGGCTGTAAAGCGCTTTGTGATGTGTGCAGAAAGTTAAAGGGACCGCACAGTGAAATAAACAAAGCCCAGCCTGGCGGGACCATTGCCCTTAACCCACCACCCGCCCCCCACCCCCCGCCGGGTAATTGATGGCGGAGCTTGGCCACCCGATTCAGCTTCCTATCGACTTCAACCACAAGTAAAATGGGGCCGAGTGTTAATGAGACAGAGAATCTGATCACCTCTGAATGCTGCCGAGCAGGCCAGTTTGAATCAGAGAATCACACAGAGGGAGGCGCTTCAGACCATCGAGTCCGTGCCAGCTCTTTGAAAGTCGGCCCACTCCCCACTCTTTCCCCATAGGCCTGTAAATGGTTCTCCTCTACATATTTATCCAATTCGCTTCTGAAAGTTACTATTGAATCTGCTTTCACCCCTTTAAGGCAGTGTGTTCCCGATCACAACAACTTGGTGGGACCTTCAATTCCAAAATGTTCTTTTGCCAATAATTGTAATTAAATCTGTGTGCTCTGGTTGCCAACACCCCCCACAGCTGCTCCTTATTTGTTCTATCAAAACCATCTCTATTAAATCTCCTCTTAACCTTCTCTGCTCCAAGGAGAACATGAGAGCTTCTCTAGTGTCCTCACACAACTGAAAGCCCCCCATCTCTGGCACCATTGGGGTAAATCTCCCCCGCACCCTCTGCAAGGTTAGTTTGGATTAGAATGCCCCCTTCCCTCTGTGTTTTCAGCAACTTTTATTGCTTCTCCCTCAGCCGTTGGCCGCAACCCGAGCGGCAATGCGGTGAAGAATTGCCGGGCCCCCTGTACAGAATTGTGCAGCTGGGTTTAGGAAACTGTTGGTCCTATCTTTAACGTGTCAGAACCTACGAGCCCATGAAGAGAGGTTTGTGGTCAGGGTAACTCCACTCTTTGTATCACAGGCTGGGAAAGGAGGGGGAATTTGCTCACAGAAACGTGTTCGAACATGGTGCAGGTGTCGGACATGTAACAATATACCCTGGAAAGGGGAGAGTGTGCGGTGATATGGGGAAAGAGCAGAGGCGATTCGACAAAGAGGCCATTTGGCCCATGGTGGCTGGACAGTCGAACGGCCTCTATCTGTGCTGTGCGATTCTATGACTATTACACTTACTCATTACTGATCGGAAGAGTCAATCTGATCAGAATTATTCTTTACTTAAAAAGAAACGGATCTTTTTCAGCACACTGAGGAGCTATGTTTCTTGTTTTGCTGCGTTTGATGTTAATTTGATATAATGCAGGGAGCACTCTTAAACTTATAGAAACAACAAGGGTTTTACCTTGCACTGACCTTGTGGCTATGCTGTTTATGAGGTTTTTAGGTTTGAGCTATCTTTATGAGTTAGCAGAGAGATCATGGTGGGGGTGGGCGATGGATCGCGGGGTCAGGCCAGCGATTGTGGAAGTCAGCAGCGAGGAAAGATGATAATTTGTTCGTGTCGGAGTTCTGCACATGCGCCACCCGGTGGCCGGGAATGGTTCCGGACAAGGGGTCGTTCCGGATTCTGGAGGAAATCTCATCGGTCTCCCCAGTGGCTTAGTGGGCAGCACTCTCACCTCTCAGTCAGCAGGTTGTAGGTTCAAGCCCCACTCCAGGGACTTAAAAAATAAATCTAGGCTGATATAGACTCCCAGTGCAGTGCCGAGGGAGTGCTGCACTGTCGGAGGTGCCGTCTTTCGGATGAGATGTTAAACCGAGGCCCAGTCTGCGCTCTCAGATGGATGTAAAAGATCCCATGGCACTATTCAAAGAAGAGCAGGGGAGTTATCCCCGGTGTCCTGGACAATATTTATCCCTCAATCTCAACATAACAAAAAAAATTATCTACTCATTATCACATTGCTGTGTGCGGGAGCTTGCTGTGTGCAAATTGGCTGCCACGTTTCCCACATTATAACAGTGACTACACTCCAAAAGTACTTTATTGGCTGTAACGTGTTTTGGGATGTCCTGTGGTTGTGAAAGGCGCTATATAAATGCAAGTCTCTCTTCCTGTGACTGGAGATTGAGTGACAGTGGGTGGTGAAGGGATGTCTCTGTGGTCACCGTAACAATATTGTTAATGTGTGCCTGAGGAAAAGAGTGTTTGAAGACCAGGCCCTCAAAACTGTCACCAAGCTCATGGTCTACAGGGCTGCAGTAATACCCGCCCTCCTGTATGGCTCAGAGACATGGACCATGTACAGTAAACACTGCAAGTCGCTGGAGAAATACCACCAGTGATGCCTCCGCAAGATCCTGCAAATCCCCTGGGAGGACAGATGCACAAACATTAGCGTCCTCGTCCAGGCCAACATCCCCAGTATTGAAGCATTGACCACACTTGATCAGCTCTGCTGGGCAGGCCACATTGTCTGCATGCCAGACACGAGACTCCCAAAGCAAGTGTTCTACTCGGAACTCGTCCACGGCAAAGGAGCCAAAGGCGGGCAGAGGAAACATTACAAGGACACCCTCAAAGACTCCCTGATAAAGTGCGACATCCCCACTGACACCTGGGAGTCCCTGGCCATAGACCGCCCTAAGTGGAGGAAGTGCCTCCGGGAGGGCGCTGAGCATCTCGAGTCTCATCGCCGAGAGCATGCAGAAACCAAGCGCAGGCAGCGGAAGGAGTGTGCGGCAAACCTGTCCCAACCACCCCTTCCCTCAACCGCTGTCTGTCCCACCTGTGACAGGGACTGTGGTTCTCGTATTGGACTGTTCAGTCACCCGAGAACTCATGCTAAGAGTGGGAGAAAGTCTTCCTCGATTCCGAGGGATTGCCTATGATTGTCAATGTGTTGATACATTCTATGTATTGCTGACTTACTGACAAAACAGAATCTTCTGGAACATGTTTATTGATACAAAAGCAAAATACTGCGGATGCTGGAATCTGAAATAAAATCAGAGAATGCTGGAAATCTCAGCGAGTCAGGCAGTGTCTGTGGAGAGAGACAGAGTTAACGTGTCAGGTCGATGTCCCTTTGTTAACTCTGCTTCCTCTCTACAGACGCTGCCTGACCTGCTGAGATTTTCAGCATTCTCTGTTTTTATATTAGAACATGTTTACTGTTTCGTTGGAAATGTTGGAGGGGACATGTTGGACAGTGTCGCAACACTTAGTGAACGGAGGAGCACTTAACATGGGCGTTACTGTAGACATAGACAGGTCGGAACTTTCAACATCGTCAGGGCTGTAAAACGGGCCGGAGCGACTGCATTCTCCACCCACCCAGTCCTCCTTTTCATTGATTTTAACTGACAGAAAACTGTTGAGGGTTGTATAACCATCGGCCAATCCACTGCTGCCCTTTTTATACCCTTGCCAACATTGGACGTTGTGCTGTAAAATGCTTCGGGATGTTCTGAGATCATGAACGACGCTATATAAATACAAGTCTTTCTTTCTTGTATCATGGGGTCCTGGATCCTGAATGTGTTCGTCCAGGTGGAGTTTTCAGTGAATGAGGCAGTGTGAGTAGGTAGGGGAGAGAGAGGGAGGGAGGGGAGAGGAGGGAGGAGAGGGGAGGGGAGTGAGGGGGAGGGAGAGGGAGGAAGGGGAGGGGAGGGAATGGGAGGGAGAGAGAGGGAGGGGAGGGGGAGAGGGAGGGAGGAGGAGAGAGAGGGGGAGAGGGAGGGAGGAGGAGAGGGGGGAGAGGGAGGGAGGAGGAGAGGGGGGAGAGGGAGGGAGGAGGAGAGGGGGGAGAGGGAGGGAGGTGAGGGGAGGGAGAGGGAGAAAGATTGAGGGGAAGGAGAGGGGGTGGAGGGAGGGGAGGGGCAGGAGGGACGGGAGGGGAGAGAGAGAGGGGATGGGAGGGAAGGGGAGGGAGAGAGAGGGGGGAGAGCTGGAGGGAGAGGAGTGGGAGAGAGGGGGAGAGAGGGGGAAGGAGAGGGAGGGGATGGAGGAGGGGAGAGGGAGGGAGGGGAGAGGGAGTGGAGAGGGAGGGGACAGAGGTGGGAGGGGGAGGGGGAGGGAGTGGGAGAGAGAGGGAGGGGAGGGTGAGGTGGAGGGGAGGGGGAACGAGAGAAAGGGAGGGGAGGGAGGGGAGAATGAGGGAGGGGAGGGGAGGGGAGAGGGAGAGAGGGAGGCAGAGAGGAGAGGGAGGGGAGAGAGAGGGAGGGGAGGAAGGAGAGAGGGAAAGCAGTGGGGATTAGTGCGGACTTCAGATACTGCATTAGGCTTGAGGAGCAGGAACTCTGGCACCGAGTGAATTGTAAACGAGAGCCCAATACTCAGGCAGTTCTGAGAGGGCTGGAGGTCACTTCGCCTTAAACTGATGTCACGCGCAGGCAACAGGAAAATATTACAAGTAGAATGAGTCATTACGGTAAGGGTGACCACTCCTTGACCTGTTGACTCTGAGAATAGCTGCTGGGGGACCAAGGCCCACAGGGCTGACAACAGACAGCATCAGTTACAATGTAATTGTTCATGGACACCAAACGTGGGTCCGATAATAATCAAATGGAGCCGGTGGGGAAGAAACGAGTGAACAACCTGGCAATATCCGCGGGACACTGGGACATGCTGTGGAACAAGGCACAGCCAATGGGAACAGGCCAGGCTGCTTTCCGGGAGTCCCAAAGACATCTGGAAATATTTCCAATGGTCCATTTAAAGAGCATCAGAGGTGAGCAGCCACTGTGAGGTTTTACACAGGCCTCATACGTAGTGGAAAGCAGTGGGTCGCAGTCTGCATATTCTCTCTGTCAGTTGGAGGCCTGCACCTATTTTAAGCCTCTTGCTGTCTGATACACTGTAACACCAAGTGATTCATTCTGCTGCTATGTACAAACTTTCCACCGAAATGTGACAATCTGAGATGTGAACGTGTGAGCTACCATTCACAATGAGAATGGCCCAAAGCCTGATCTCATTCCACTGCCCCGCTCTCTCCAAATAGCCCTGTATCAATCCCAAACTAATCCCACTGCCCCGCTCTCTCCCCATAGCCCTGTACCAATCCCAAACTAATCCCACTGCCCCGCTCTCTCCCCATAGCCCTGTACCAATCCCAAACTAATCCCACTGCCCCGCTCTCTCCCCATAGCCCTGTACCAGTCCCAAATTAATCAAACTGCCCCGCTCTCTCCCCATAACCCTGTACTAGTCCGAAACTAATCCCACTGCCCCGCTCTCTCCCGATAGCCCTGTATCGATCCCTGAACTAATCCCACTGCCCCGCTCTCTCCCCATAGCCCTGTATCAATCTCCAAACTAATCCCACTGCCCCGCTCTCTCCCCATAGCCCCGTATATATCCCCAAAGTAATTCCACTGCCCCTCTCTTCCCATAGCCCTGTATTAATCCCAAACTAATCCCATTGCCCCGCTCCCAACTCATAGCCCTGTATCAATCCCAAACTAATCCCACTGTCCCGCTCTCTCCCCATAGCCATGTATCAATCGCAATCCAAAACTAATCCCACTGCCCCGCTCTCTCCCCATAGCCCTGTATATATCCCCAAACTAATCCCACTGCCCCGCTCTCTCCCCATAGCCCTGTATCAATCTCCAAACTAATCCCACTGCCCCGCTCTCTCCCCATAGCCCTGTATATATCCCCAAACTGATCCCACTGCCCCGCACTCTCCCCATAGTTCTGTGTCAATCCCAAACTAATCCCACTGCCCCGCTCTCTCCCCATAGCCCTGTATCAATCTCCAAACTGATCCCACTGCCCTGCTCTCTCCCCATAGCCCTGTATCAATCCCAAACTAATCCCACTGCCCTGAATTCTCCCCATAGCCCTGTATCAATCCCCAACTAATCCCACTGCCCCGCTCTCTCCCCATAGCCCAGTGTCAATCTTACGGTAAACTATCTGCCCTGCTCTCTCCCCAAAGCCCTGCATCAATCCCAAACTAATCCCACTGCCTCACTCTCTCCCCATAGCCCAGTATCAATCTTACGGTAAACTATCTGCCCTGCTCTCTCTGCATAGCCCTGTATCAATCCCAAAACTAATCCCACTGCCCCGCTCTCTCCCCACAGCCCTGTATCAACCCCAAACTAATCCCACTGCCCCGCTCTCTCCATAGCCCTGTATCAATCCCAAACTAATCCCACTGCTCTACTCTCTCTCCATAGCCCTGTATCAATCCCAATCTAATCCCACTGCCCCACTCTCTTCCCATAGCTCTGTATCAATCCCAAACTAATCCCACTGCCTCGCTCTCTCCCCATAGCCCAGTATCAATCTTAGGGTAAACTATCTGCCCTACTCTCTCTGCATAGCCCTGTATCAATCCCAAAACTAATCCCACTGCCCCGCTCTCTCCCCACAGCCCTGTATCAACCCCAAACTAATCCCACTGCCCCGCTCTCTCCATAGCCCTGTATTAATCCCAAACTAATCCCACTGCTCCACTCTCTCTCCATAGCCCTGTATCAATCCCAAACTAATCCCACTGCCCCACTCACTTCCCATAGCCCTGTATCAATCCCAAAACTAATCCCACTGCCCCGCTCTCTCCCCACAGCCCTGTATCAACCCCAAACTAATCCCACTGCCCCGCTCTCTCCATAGCCCTGTATCAATCCCAAACTAATCCCACTGCTCTACTCTCTCTCCATAGCCCTGTATCAATCCCAATCTAATCCCACTGCCCCACTCTCTTCCCATAGCTCTGTATCAATCCCAAACTAATCCCACTGCCTCGCTCTCTCCCCATAGCCCAGTATCAATCT
>NC_091993.1:55940847-55998347 GCF_044704955.1 Pristiophorus japonicus
CACACACTCACACACACACACACGCACACATACACACACTCACTCACATACACAAAAACACACACACACACACTCTCACACATTCTCACATACTCACGCACACAATCACTTACACACACACACTCTCACACACACACTCTTTCACACACACTCTCACACACACACACACTCTTTCACACACACGCTCTCACACACATACACTCTCACACACACACACACACCCTCACTTACACACACACACATTCTCACACACACAATCTTTCAGACACACTCTCACACACTCACACACACACACACACACGCGCGCGGACTCACTCACACACACACACACACGCACACATACACACACTCACTCACATACACAAAAACACACACACACACACTCTCACACATTCTCACATACTCACGCACACAATCACTTACACACACACACTCTCACACACACACTCTTTCACACACACTCTCACACACACACACACTCTTTCACACACACTCTCTCACACACACACACTCTCACACACACACACACCCTCACTTACACACACACATTCTCACACACACAATCTTTCAGACACACTCTCACACACTCACACACACACACACGCGCGCGGACTCACTCACACACACACACACACACACACACACACATACTCACACACACTCACACGCATACACACACACACACACACTCACTTACACACACACACTCTCACACACACACTCTTTCATACACACTCTCACACACACACACACTCTTTCACACACACTCTCACACACACACTCTCACTTACACACACACATTCTCACACACAATCTTTCAGACACACTCTCACACACTCACACACACACACACACACGCGCGCGCACTCACTCACACACACTCTCACACACACACACACACACACACTCTCACTTACACACACACATTCTCACACACACAATCTTTCAGACACACTCTCACACACACACACACACACACACGCGCGCGCGCGCACTCACTCACTCACACACACACACTTAAAGTGAGTTGTGGCTGAACAGTTCAATACGAGAACCACAGACTCCTGTCACAGGTGGGACAGAGAGTCGCTGAGGGAAAGGGAGGGTGGGACCGGTTTGCCACACGCTCCATCCACTGTCTGCGCTTGGTTTCTGCATGCTCTCGGCAATGCTACTCGAGGTGCTTAGCGCCCTCTCGGATGCACTTCCTCCACTTTGGGCGATCTTTGGCCAGATGTCGGTGGGGATGTTGCATTTTATCAGGGAGACTTTGAGGGCATCCTTGTAACATTTCCTCTGTCTACCTGGGGCTCGTTTGCTGTGTAGGAGTTCCGAGTAGAGCGGTTGCTTTGGGAGTCTCGTGTTGGGCATGTGGACGATGCGGCCTGCCTAATGGAGCTGATCAAGTGTGGTCAGTGCTTCGATGCTGGGGATGTTGGCCTGCTCGAGGGCACTAATGTTGGTGCATCTGTCCTCCCAGGAGATTTGCAGGATCTTGCGGAGACATCGTTGGTGATATTTCTCCAGCGATTTGAGGTGTCTATTGTACATGGTCCACGTCTCTGAGCCATACAGGAGGGCAGGTATTACTACAGGTCTGTAGACCATGAGCTTGGTGCCAGAATTGAGGGCCTGGTCTTCAAACACTCTCTTCCTCTGGCAGCCGAAGGCTGCGCTGGCGCACTGGAAGCGGTGTTGGACCTCATCGTCGATGTCTGCCCTTGCTGATAGTAGGCACCCGAGGTATGGAACGTGGTCCACGTTGTCCAAGGCCATGCCATGGATTTTAATGACCGGGAGGCAGTGCTGTGTGGTGGGGTCAGGTTGGTGGTGGACCTTTGTCTTACAGATGTTTAGTGTCAGGCCCATGCTTTTGTATGCCTCGGTGAAGGTGTTAACGATGGCTTGGAGTTCAGCCTCTGAATGTGCGCAGACGCAAGCGTCATCCGCGAACTGTAGCTCGACAACAGAGGATGGGATGGTCTTGGACCTGGCCTGGAGGTGATGAAGGTTGAACACATTCCCACTGGTTCTATACTTCAGTTCCACTCCAGCGGGGAGCTTGTTGAGCGTGCGATGGAGCATGGCAGCGCGGAAGATCGAGAAGAGGGTTGGTGTGATGATGCAGCCCTGTTTGACCCCGGTTTGGAAGTGGATTGGGTCTGTGGTGGATCCGTTGGTGAGGATCACGGCCTGAATGTCGTCGTGGAGCAGATGGAAGATGACGACAAACTTTTGGGGGCAGCCGAAACAGAGGAGGACGCTCCATAGTCCCTCGCGGTTAACAGTGTCAAAGGCCTTTGTGAGGTCAAAGAAGGCCATGTACCAGGGTTGGTGCTGTTCCCTGCATTTCTCTTGCCATTGTCATGCCGTGGAGATCATGTCCGTTGTGCCTCTTAGTGGACGGAATCCGCATTGCGACTCTGGGAGGAGCTCTTCAGCCACAGGGAGAAGATGGTTGAGGATGATTCTAGCGATGACCTTCCTAATGGCTGACAACAAAGGGGACACGTCCGACTGCGGCAACTACAGAGGAATCTCCTTACTATCAGCTACTGGGAAAGTTATCGGTAGAATCCTCCTCAACCGTCTTGATAAATTCACCTGAAAGCCCGAGAATGGCTTGTATCGGATGGCACGTGTAGCTTGATATTGAGATACCGGTATGAGTGTGCAAATGAATTTGCACTGGAGAGCGAGTCTCAGACATGCTCAGTTAGTTGACAACAGCAAGACATGAAATGGTTAATGTGGCTCAGGAGAGTGAGATAACGTCTAAAGAATTGACACATCAAGAAATTAACGACACAATCAGGAGAGAGCTAAACACATTGGTACCTGTGAGAGCGACTGAAATTTATGTTGAAGTGGGGAGTTACATGGAATTTGGATTGGGGCAACTGAAGGCTAGGGAGCAATGAATTTAGCAAGAATTATCCACAAGATGGAAATGTGAGATCTGGAGAGTCTTTTAAGTCCACAACTTATTGATTAGACGTTAAACTGTAATGTTGCTTGAAATGATTGTGAGACTGAATTTAACTGTGACTGTAATGATTGTGTTTTGTAGGTATCAGAGCGTGGGAAAAGCCAGTGCGGATCCAGTATGAGGTGGTTTTAGTGGTGCCTCCTGTGTCACTACTACCGCAACACCATGCTTTATGGGTCTAACGAGACCTTTCCCATTAATAGCCCCAGTTTCTGTCTCACACCACATCTGTTTTGGAGCAAGACAACTTGTGAATAGATATTGAAATTGACAGCATAGGGGACAAGTCACACATGGGATATTGGGCTTAATATATCAATACACCCTTGGGTTCATATTATTTCATATGCTCTGGTAGTTCTCCAACCTATAATGACAGTGTATTTGATATATGTACTCTGTGTAGCAAGATTTTGATACATAAGCCAATTGTGTACTCATGTCTTTGACTAACCAGCACTAAAAATAATAATAATTCATTGAGCACCGAAAGACAAGATCCAAGCAACATAGAGGAGCCCCCAGGCACCGGACAGAGAATTGCTTTTGAGAAAAGGGTCACAGGTTGCTCCTCCCCCTGAAAGTATCAGACTGAGGAAAGGGAGAAATCCTCATCTCTGAGTCTCCCTGCTAACTAACGCCCACGTTGAGAAAGCAATAGGTAGATTGGGGGACCACGTGCTGGGAAGTAGCTTATAATGCCAGCCAGCATCCCTGGGCACGAATGGTGTAAGCGTGAATACTTAGAACTAGCTCGATTAGTCAAAAGCTGATTGTAAGATGTCAATAAGGATATTTCCTTCTCAAGGTGGGGAGTGTAAGAAATCATGGATTGGAAGAAATAACTTGAGACAAAAGTCTCCAGACTGGTGTTGGAATAAATGGATAAACGCCTAGAATCTGCTTCAGTTTATCATTCCCTGCAGATGTTATAACACTGAAGATTCATTCTAGGGTACAATAGGTAAAGCTCCTTGAACAGCGTGAGCATCAATAACTGTGAGAGATCTGAAGGCCAAGAATGGCCTGACTGACTGCAGCCTCGGGAAGATCAGGACGGTATCAACAGGAAAGGCATGTGGAGAGAAGAGTTTCACCCAACAGTTGAGACATAGAACTCGACACGCTGGGTGATATTATGGACGTTCATTTTGCCCAATCTGATGATTCCGCCCCCAAAAAGTGGGAGGGCGGCATTATTTTCCCCGGCGTTCTGCACATGGGGAAAGTAACGCTCGGTGATAAGCTCCGAAAATGCCCGCCAGTTTCCATTTTGTGGCTAAATGGCCAATATATGGGCGTTATACGTCATTTCAGCAGTAAAATGGACATTAATTGGCGTTAAGCATGCAAAAAAAGTGGAAAATCTAGCCCATTGTTCGTGGTGACTGTGTCTGCGCGTGTGTGTGTGTGACTGATTATGCATGGCAAATGCAGTATAATGTGGATAAATGTGAAGTTATCCACTATGGTGGCAAAAACAGGAATGCTGAATATTATCTGAATGGTGACAGATTAGGAAAAGGGGAGGTGCAACGAAACCTGGGTCCCATGGTACATCAGTCATTGAAAGTAGGCATGCAGGTACAGCAGGCGGTGAAGAAGGCAAATGGTATGTTGGCCTGCCTAGTGTGAGGATTTGAGTATAGGAGCAGGGAGGTCTTACTGCAGTTGTACAGGGCCTTGGTGAGGCCTCACCTGGAATATTGTGTTCAGTTTTGGTCTCCTAATCTAAGGAAGGACGTTCTTGCTATTGAGGGAGTGCAACGAAGGTTCACCAGACTGATTCCCGGGATGGCAGGATGACATATGAGGAGAGATTGGATCGACTGGGCCTGTATTCACTGGAGTTTAGAAGAATGAGAGGGGATCTCATAGAAACACATCAAATTCTGACGGGATTGGACAGGTTAGATGCAGGAAGAATGTTCCCGATACTGGTGAAGTCCAGAACCAGGGATCACAGTCTAAAGATAAGGGGTAAACCATTTAGGACTGAGATGAGGAGAAACTTCTTCACTCAGAGAGTTGTGAACTTGTGGAATTCTCTACCGCGGAAAGTTGTTGAGGCCAGCTCGTTAGATATATTTAAGAGGGAGTTCGATATGGTCCTTATGACTAAAGGGATCAAGAGATATGGAGAGAAAGCAGAAAAGGGGTACTGAGGTGAATGATCAGCCATGATCTTATTGAATGGTGGTGCGGGCTCAAAGGGCAAAATGGCCGACTCCTGCATCTATTTTCTATGTTTCTATGTTTCTATGAATGCTCAATTTCCAGGCAGCATCCATGATGCTCACATCCTGCATGAGAGCACTGTATCTGACTTGTTTAACAGTGAGCTATGAAGTCAATGCTGGATGCTTGGTGACAAAGGATATGGCCTCGCCACCTGGCTGATGACCCCCTTGCGTGACACCCACACCGAAGCCGAGAGACGATACAATGAGAGCCACAGAGCAACTCGCAATATCATGGAGAAAACCATTGGAGTACTTAAGCAGCACTTTAGATGCCTGGACCACTATGGGGCGAGCTCCAATCCCACCCTGAGCAGGTAGCTCAATTTGTGCTGGTGTGCTCCATGCTACACAACTTGGCTATCAGGAGGGGACAAGAATTGCCTGATGAGTCTGACAGTCCACCTCAGCAGAGAGAGGACGAGAAGGACGAGGAGGTGGACGCTGACATCGGGCCAGACAATCAGGCTGACACTGAAGCCATGCCCCTGCCTCCCCCCCCGTAGACCGCATGAAAGGGCCCATGATGGCATGATAGCTGCAAGAGTCTTACGTTAGGAGCTCATCAATGATCGCTTTGCCTGAAAGAACGTTGGTGTTATTTACAAGGCTGACACACTGCTGGGTGTGCAGGTCATACATCAATGGTGGGCATCATCTTGGTGACAGCTAAAGTTTAAGTTGATTGACGTTAAGTGTAATTAAAACCTTTGATGGTAAAGAATCACCAGCGTGTAACGGTGGAGCTATCTGAGCCAATGCGCAACAATTTTTTTTAAATAAAAAACATTTAAACCAAACAGTTGTCTGAAATCATCATTATTTCTGTAAAAAAACAACCCTTCCCCCCCCTCACCCCCCCTCCCCCCCCCCCCCCCGCGCTTCTCCTCCCCACCTCTACCCCTTCCCCTTCCCCTCCTGACTCCAAACTGCCTGGTCGAGGAGCTCCTCAGGCGATGCTTCATTGGGGGGGGCGGGGGGCGGTGGTGACAGCTGAACCGCTGCTTAGACGGATACGGGAGAGGACTGTCCCGAGGTGGGAGTGTGCTCTGAGCCAGAAGCAAGATCTTCCTCCTGACTCTCGTGTGTGGTTGGCAATGGGGGGTGCGTCACCTTGGGGTGCCGTGCCGCGCTCCGGGACCACTGGGAGCCCTCTGCCACCAGCGTTCCTGGCTAACAGCTCCAGGGCCTCCTCCATCCCTTCCATGTTATATATTATTTGTTGGACAAAAGCTCGGTGCCAACTATGTTCTTGATGCTTAGTAGGCTTCTTGCTGCTGGTGAATCTCCCTCGTGCCTCCCACAACAGCCAGACAAGCACACACCACACCCACACATGCTTTCAGTCCCTCTGAGCTCCCTCTCTCTCCGGTTCCTCTTCTGTACATGTCATGATGACCCTTGACCTCCTGAATAGTAGGAGTCGAGCATTGCAGTGCTGTTGCTAAGGAGAGCGACACTTTACAGCAGAAGGTCAGCAAGATTTAACGCTACCTCCCATTTCATATCACTCACGGTAACGCCCAATTTAAAAAATGGAGACAAGGTTCTTTGAGAATGGGCGAGAAGCCGGCGATCTGAAAACCCATTTTTACCGCCCACGCTGGAAATAACGCCCATTTTTGGGCGATATGCACAAAAGTGTAAAATCTAGCCCAATGTCCCAGCACAGCACAGGGGAAGTTACAAATACAGGCACCAGGCTTAAGGCAGAAGGCCAGGCCAGGTGAGGAAATAAGAATTCTGTTAGCGTTAGTGTTTTCTTAGAAGAATCACTCAACACTCAGGGTCGGTTCCAATGCTGAAGCAGCTTTTATTACGCTCAGCGGGAAGGAAAAACTCAGGACCGTATCCAGGTTTCTCTTCACAGAACAAAGAGTTACATGTACCTTTATATGTTTCACAACAGTTACAAAACAGTTTACTACAGTTACACAGCCCATCACGGCTGGACACAAGCCAATCACAACGATTATAGATTACATATAGGTTCTTTAACCCAATAGAATTCTCCTACTATCCAGGGAACCATATGTTCGGTTATTGTCAGCTTGGGCTGATCGATGGCTTTATAGGTTCTCTCCCTAGTTCTTTCATCTGGGAGAAATAATTGGTATATAGCCTTGTTTACAGCAAATGGTTTCCCTCTTATCTTTCTTCCTGAAATAATTGGTTTCATGGCCTTGTTCACAGGAGATGGTTTCCTTCTTATCTCTGTCTTCCCAGGCATTCCTACAGTGGGCCTCACAGGGTTATTGCTCGGTCAGTGAACGTTCAACAGTTCACAGTTTGACTACCTGATTTCCCATAATGCCTGGGCAGCCATTTTATGTGTGTGTCCATTTAAGCTTATGTGAGTTCTAAATATCCAGCAGGTGCCTAATGCCTAAGTCTATATATATCTTTCGACTCTCTACAACAATTCTAAATAATAATTCATTGCAAAAATCGGGGAAAGCAGAGAAAATATTTTGAGCACAGTGAGGAAGTAGTGGGAGAGACAGACGAAATGGCAATTAGAAAAAACAAACTGCTGCGACCCTGAGAGCGAGCCAGTAAGTGTCCGCAGTGTGGAACCTTCACTGCTGCAAAACAAGAGGCAGTCAGAGGATGCAGACAATCAGAGGAAAGGCGGGGAAAGGGTTTGGAGCCCCTACCACTGACATCAGCCACAGTAATCACCAACACGGCCTATGTCAGGCAGATCGCGCTAGCCATTTATATTACTCCAGGCCTCATATGCAAAGGTGTCACTTAAAACACATTTAGCGCACTGGAGGTGGAAGCTCGGGCATCTTAAAGCTCACAGGATGCTACCCGCCCCTTTTCACTGTTGTTCATGGAATCATAGAGCAGAGAAGGAGAGCACTCCAGCCCTCTCCCTTCTCACATCCATTCCACACCCCACGTCTCTCTCATGTCACGGCATGTCTCCGAGTCCCTATCTCCAGATAAATCGGATTATTTCCTATCGCTCCGGAGTCCTGTGTGGACTTGATTTGTTGCTACAACACAGCGGAGTCATTCAATTAGAGGTGTGTGCTTCTGTTGTGGAGCTAATCAATCCAGCCCCAACTGGAGCATTGTGGCCAATTCTGGGCACCACACTTTAGGGAGGATATCAAGGCCTTGGAGAGGGTGCAGAGGAGATTTATTACAACGGTACCAAGGATGATGGACTTCAGTTGAGCGGAGAGACTGGAGAAGCTGAGGTTGTTCTCCTTAGAGCAGAGAAGGTCAAGGGGAGAAGTTATGGTGAGAAACCAGTGTCCTGATCTTAAATGAAGGCGATTACAAAAGTATGAAGGCAGAGCTGGCGAAAGTGGACTGGGAAAATAGATTCAAGTATAAGATGGTTGATAAGCAATGGCGGACATTTTAGGAGATATTTCATAACTCGCAACAAAAATATATTCCAGTGAGAAGGAAACATTGTAAGAGAATGGAGAATCATCCGTGGCCAACTAATGAAATTGAAAACAAGTGCATACAACGTGGCCAAGACTAGTGGGAGGCCAGAGGATTGGGAAATGTTTAAAAACCAGCAAAGGACAACTAAAAAAATAATAAAAAGACAGAAGATGGATTATGAGAGTAAACTATCAAGAAATATAAAAATAGATAGTAAGAGTTTCTACAGGTATATAAAAAGGAAGAGAGTAGCTAAAGTAAATGTTGGTCCCTTAGAGGATGAGACAGGAGAATTAATAATGGGGAACAGGGAAATGGCAGAGACTTTGAACAAATATTTTGTATCGGTCTTCACGGTAGAAGACACTAAAAACATCCCAATAGTGGATAATCAAGGGGCTATAGGGAGGGAGGAACTTAAAACAATCACTATCACTAAAGAAAAAGCACTCAGTAAAATAATGGGACTAAAGGTGGACAAGTCCCCTGGACCTGATGGCTTGCATCCTAGGGTCTTAAAAGAAGTGGCTGCAGAGATAGTAGATGCATTGGTTGTAATCTACCAAAATTCCCTGGATTCTGGAGAGGTCCCAGAGGATTGGAAAACCGCAAATGTAACGCCCCTATTCAAGAAAGAAGGCAGACAGAAAGCAGGAAACTATAGACCAGTTAGCCTGACATCTGTCGTTGGGAAAATGCTGGAGTCCATTATTAAGGAAGCAGTAGCGGGACATTTGGAAAAGCATGATTCAATCAAACAGAGTCAGCATGGTTTTATGAAAGGGAAATCAGCTTTGACAAATTTGCTGGAGTTCTTTGAGGATGTAACGAGCAGGGTGCATAAAGGGGAACCAGTGGATGTGGTGTATTTGGATTTCCAGAAAGCATTTGATAAGTTACCACATAAAAAGTTACTGCACAAGATAAAAGCTCACGGAATTGGGAGTAATATATTTGCATGGGTAGAGGATTGGCTAACTAACAGAAAACAGAGAGTTGGGATAAATGGGTCATTTTCCGGTTGGCAAACAGTGACTAGTGGGGTGCCACAGGGATCAGTGCTGGGGTCTCAACTATTTACAATCTATATTAATGACTTGGATGAAAGGACCGAGTGTAATGTAACCAAGTTTGCTGATGATACAAAGATGGGTGGGAAAGCAAATTGTGAGGAGGACACAAAGAATCTGCAAAGGGATATAGACAGGATAAGTGAGTGGGCAAAAATTTGGCAGATGGAGTATAATGTGGGACAATGTGAGGTTATTCACTTTGGCAGAAAAAATGGCTATTTTTCACATTCCCCTCAGCTTGTGTGTTGCACAACTTGGCAGCCGATTGAATCTGGGTCGCCATCAATGAATCAATCAATCAGACCTGGGCCACAATCAAACAATCAATCAATCAATCAGACCTGGGTGATAATCAATCAATCAGACATGAGCCACCATCATTTAATCAATCAAGCAGACCTGGGCCACAATCAATCAATCAGACCTGGGCTGCCATCATTCAATCAATCAATCAATCAGACCTGGGCCACAATCAATCAATCAATCAATCACACCTGGACTGCCATCAATCAATCAATCAATCAACCAGACCTGGGCCGCCATCAATCAATCAATCATTCAGACCCTGGTTGACATCAATCAATCAATCAACCAATCAGACCTGGGCTGTCATCAATCAATCAATCAATCAATTAGACCTGGGCCTTCATCAATCAATCAATCAATCAGACCTGAGCCACCATCAATCAATCAATCAGATCTTGGCCATCATCAATCAATCAATCAATCAGACCTGAGTCACGATCAATCAATCAACAAATCAATCAGAATTGGAATGCCATCAATCAATCAATCAGAACTGAACTGCCATCAGTCACTCAGTCAATCAATCAGACATGGTCCACCATCAATCAATCAATCAATCAGATCTGGGCCACCATCAAGCAATCAATTAATCAAACCCAGACCCAGACTGCCATCAATCAATCAATCAAACAATCAGACCTGGGCCACCAGCAATCAATCAATCAATTAATCAGACCCGGTCTGCCATCAATCAATCAATCAACAGACCTGGGCCACCATCAATCAATAAATCAATCAGACCTGGGCCACCCTCAATCAATGAATCAATCAAGCACTCAGACCTGGGTGGCCATCAATGAATCAATCACAAAGACCTGGGCCGCCAGCAAACAATCAATCACACCAGTGCCATCATCAATGAATCAATCAATCATACCTCAACCGCCATCAATTAATCAATCAGAACCTAGCCACCATCAATCAATCAATCAATCAAACAGACATGGGCTGCCAACAATCAATCAATCAATTAGACCTTGGTCGCCATCAATCAATCAATCAATTAATCAATACGACCTGGACCGCCATCAATTAATCAATCAGAACCTAGCCACCATCAATCAATCAATCAATCAAACAGACATGGGCTGCCAACAATCAATCAATCAATTAGACCTTGGTCGCCATCAATCAATCAATCAATTAATCAATACGACCTGGACCGCCATCAACCAATGAATCAATCAAACTTCGGCCGCCATCAATCAATCAATCAATTATTCAAGCAGAGCTGGGCTGTCATCAATCAAACAATCAATCAATCAGACCATGGTCACCATCAATCAGTCAAGCAATCAAACTTGGGTGGCTATCAATCAATCAGTCAATTGGACCTGTGCAGCCATCAATCAATCAATCAATCAGATCATGGCCATCATCAATTAATCAATAAATCAATCAGACCTGGCCCGCCATCAATCAATCAATCAGACCTGGGCCACCATCAAACAATCAATTAATCAGACCTGGGCCGTCATCAATCAATCAATCAATCAAACCTGAGCCATCATCAATCAATCAAGCAAGCAATCAGACCGTGGTCCCAATCAATCAATCAGATCTGGGCTGCTATCATCAATCAATCAATCGGACCCAAGTCACCATGTACAATCAATAAGAGGGCCAATGATATTCGCAGATAGCCACGCTAACATTGGAAAGGTCGCATGGGCCACGAAGCTGCTCAATAGGGTCACTCGCCAATCTTTCCATGATATAGATACAGGTATACATTCCAAAGCTACAGACGGAAAATCACAACCATTTTCTGTCAGTACCCATTACATAAGAGTTGTTTAACTTAGATAAGTGAAGTTGTGTTTAATCAGTCAAAACCCACCCAAATTCTACGCTGCAATGAATGATGATGCTACTAGCAATACGAAAAGTCTCACATCTTCCAACTGACCGAGGGGCGGTGAGCAACAAAACTGCTGGGAAAATGCTGGAGTACATTATTAAGGAAGCAGTAGTGAGACATTTGGAAAAGCATGATTCAATCAAACAGAGTCAGCATGGTTTATGAAAGGGAAATCATGTTTGACAAATTTGCTGGAGTTCTTTGAGAGTGTAACAAGCAGGGTGGATAAAGGGGGACCAGTGGATGTGGTGTATTTGGATTTCCAGAAGGCATTCGATAAGATGCCACATAAAAGTTTACTGCACAAGATAAAAGCTCACGGGGTTGGGGGTAATATATTAGCATGGATAGAGGATTGGCTAACTAACAGAAAACAGAGAGTCGGGATAAATGGGTCATTTTCCGATTGACAAACAGTGACTAGTGGGGTACCGCAGGGATCAGTGCTAGGTACTCAACTATTTACAATCTATATTAGTGACTTGGATGAAGGGGCCGAGTGTAATGTAACCAAGTTTGCTGATGATACAAAGATGGGTGGGAAAGCAAATTGTGAGGAGGACACAAAAAATCTGCAAATGGATATAGACAGGCTAAGTAAGTGAGCAAACATTTGGCAGAAGGAGTATAATGTGGGAAAATGTGAGGTTATCCACTTTGACAGAAAAAATAGAAAAGCAAATTATAATTTAAATAGAGAAAAATTACAAAGTGCTGCAGTACAGAGGGAACTGGGGGTCCTTGTGCATTGAAACACAAAAAGTTAGTATGCAGGTGCAGCAAGTGATCAGGAAGGCAAATGGAATGTTAGCCTTTATTGCAAGGGGGATAGAGTATAAAAGCAGAGAAGTCCTGCTACAACTGTACAGAGTATTGGTGAGGTCACACCTGGAGTACTGCGTACAGTTTTGGTCTCCATATTTAAGGAAGGATATACTTGCATTGGAGGCTGTTCAGAGAAGGTTCACTCGGTTGATTCCGGAGATGAGGGGGTTAACTTATGAAGATAGGTTGAGTAGGTTGGAATTGGAATTCAGAAGAATGAGAGGTGATCTTATCGAAACATATAAGATAATGAGGGGGCTTGACAAGGTGGATGCAGAGAGGATGTTTCCACTCATAGGGAAACTAAAACTAGGGGACATAGTCTCAGAATAAGGGGCCGTCCATTTAGAACTGAGATGAGGAGGAATTTCTTACTCAGAGGGTTGTAAATCTGTGGAATTTGCTGGCCCAGAGAGCTGTGGAGGCTGGGTCATTGAACATAGTTAAGACAGAGAGAGACAGATTTTTGAGTGATTTTTGTATAGAGGAGGGTCAAGAGACCAGGGTCCTACTTCTATTTCTTATGTTCTTATGTTAAATCGGCTGTGTTGCAATAGTGTTGCTATGACATGAACAGATCTCAATTTGTAACTTCCCCAGGCTGACAGGAAAGGAAACCACATAAACTGAAACCGAGAAGAGGCTGTAAAAAACTCAGGCTTCCTCTGGAGACAAGCAGCTAAACCTTCAGCAACCTGAGGCTTCGAGCGAGCAGGCACATTGCTGAGCCCAGTGGGTGAGATACGACGAGACCAGTCGTTGACAAGGTATGGATCAGATAGTGTAAGCTCACTCCGACAGCCCAGGGAGAGGTCAGGGCTCAGTAGAAACTGTGGGTGACAAAGAGGTCGATTGCTGTGCGCAAATTGGCTGCCGCGTTTCCCAAATTACAACAGTGACTGCGCTCCGAAAGTACTCTTTGGCTGTAAAGCGCTTTGTGATGTGTGCAGAAAGTTAAAGGGACCGCACAGTGAAATAAACAAAGCCCAGCCTGGCGGGACCATTGCCCTTAACCCACCACCCGCCCCCCACCCCCCGCCGGGTAATTGATGGCGGAGCTTGGCCACCCGATTCAGCTTCCTATCGACTTCAACCACAAGTAAAATGGGGCCGAGTGTTAATGAGACAGAGAATCTGATCACCTCTGAATGCTGCCGAGCAGGCCAGTTTGAATCAGAGAATCACACAGAGGGAGGCGCTTCAGACCATCGAGTCCGTGCCAGCTCTTTGAAAGTCGGCCCACTCCCCACTCTTTCCCCATAGGCCTGTAAATGGTTCTCCTCTACATATTTATCCAATTCGCTTCTGAAAGTTACTATTGAATCTGCTTTCACCCCTTTAAGGCAGTGTGTTCCCGATCACAACAACTTGGTGGGACCTTCAATTCCAAAATGTTCTTTTGCCAATAATTGTAATTAAATCTGTGTGCTCTGGTTGCCAACACCCCCCACAGCTGCTCCTTATTTGTTCTATCAAAACCATCTCTATTAAATCTCCTCTTAACCTTCTCTGCTCCAAGGAGAACATGAGAGCTTCTCTAGTGTCCTCACACAACTGAAAGCCCCCCATCTCTGGCACCATTGGGGTAAATCTCCCCCGCACCCTCTGCAAGGTTAGTTTGGATTAGAATGCCCCCTTCCCTCTGTGTTTTCAGCAACTTTTATTGCTTCTCCCTCAGCCGTTGGCCGCAACCCGAGCGGCAATGCGGTGAAGAATTGCCGGGCCCCCTGTACAGAATTGTGCAGCTGGGTTTAGGAAACTGTTGGTCCTATCTTTAACGTGTCAGAACCTACGAGCCCATGAAGAGAGGTTTGTGGTCAGGGTAACTCCACTCTTTGTATCACAGGCTGGGAAAGGAGGGGGAATTTGCTCACAGAAACGTGTTCGAACATGGTGCAGGTGTCGGACATGTAACAATATACCCTGGAAAGGGGAGAGTGTGCGGTGATATGGGGAAAGAGCAGAGGCGATTCGACAAAGAGGCCATTTGGCCCATGGTGGCTGGACAGTCGAACGGCCTCTATCTGTGCTGTGCGATTCTATGACTATTACACTTACTCATTACTGATCGGAAGAGTCAATCTGATCAGAATTATTCTTTACTTAAAAAGAAACGGATCTTTTTCAGCACACTGAGGAGCTATGTTTCTTGTTTTGCTGCGTTTGATGTTAATTTGATATAATGCAGGGAGCACTCTTAAACTTATAGAAACAACAAGGGTTTTACCTTGCACTGACCTTGTGGCTATGCTGTTTATGAGGTTTTTAGGTTTGAGCTATCTTTATGAGTTAGCAGAGAGATCATGGTGGGGGTGGGCGATGGATCACGGGGTCAGGCCAGCGATTGTGGAAGTCAGCAGCGAGGAAAGATGATAATTTGTTCGTGTCGGAGTTCTGCACATGCGCCACCCGGTGGCCGGGAATGGTTCCGGACAAGGGGTCGTTCCGGATTCTGGAGGAAATCTCATCGGTCTCCCCAGTGGCTTAGTGGGCAGCACTCTCACCTCTCAGTCAGCAGGTTGTAGGTTCAAGCCCCACTCCAGGGACTTAAAAAATAAATCTAGGCTGATATAGACTCCCAGTGCAGTGCCGAGGGAGTGCTGCACTGTCGGAGGTGCCGTCTTTCGGATGAGATGTTAAACCGAGGCCCAGTCTGCGCTCTCAGATGGATGTAAAAGATCCCATGGCACTATTCAAAGAAGAGCAGGGGAGTTATCCCCGGTGTCCTGGACAATATTTATCCCTCAATCTCAACATAACAAAAAAAATTATCTACTCATTATCACATTGCTGTGTGCGGGAGCTTGCTGTGTGCAAATTGGCTGCCACGTTTCCCACATTATAACAGTGACTACACTCCAAAAGTACTTTATTGGCTGTAACGTGTTTTGGGATGTCCTGTGGTTGTGAAAGGCGCTATATAAATGCAAGTCTCTCTTCCTGTGACTGGAGATTGAGTGACAGTGGGTGGTGAAGGGATGTCTCTGTGGTCACCGTAACAATATTGTTAATGTGTGCCTGAGGAAAAGAGTGTTTGAAGACCAGGCCCTCAAAACTGTCACCAAGCTCATGGTCTACAGGGCTGCAGTAATACCCGCCCTCCTGTATGGCTCAGAGACATGGACCATGTACAGTAAACACTGCAAGTCGCTGGAGAAATACCACCAGTGATGCCTCCGCAAGATCCTGCAAATCCCCTGGGAGGACAGATGCACAAACATTAGCGTCCTCGTCCAGGCCAACATCCCCAGTATTGAAGCATTGACCACACTTGATCAGCTCTGCTGGGCAGGCCACATTGTCTGCATGCCAGACACGAGACTCCCAAAGCAAGTGTTCTACTCGGAACTCGTCCACGGCAAAGGAGCCAAAGGCGGGCAGAGGAAACATTACAAGGACACCCTCAAAGACTCCCTGATAAAGTGCGACATCCCCACTGACACCTGGGAGTCCCTGGCCATAGACCGCCCTAAGTGGAGGAAGTGCCTCCGGGAGGGCGCTGAGCATCTCGAGTCTCATCGCCGAGAGCATGCAGAAACCAAGCGCAGGCAGCGGAAGGAGTGTGCGGCAAACCTGTCCCAACCACCCCTTCCCTCAACCGCTGTCTGTCCCACCTGTGACAGGGACTGTGGTTCTCGTATTGGACTGTTCAGTCACCCGAGAACTCATGCTAAGAGTGGGAGAAAGTCTTCCTCGATTCCGAGGGATTGCCTATGATTGTCAATGTGTTGATACATTCTATGTATTGCTGACTTACTGACAAAACAGAATCTTCTGGAACATGTTTATTGATACAAAAGCAAAATACTGCGGATGCTGGAATCTGAAATAAAATCAGAGAATGCTGGAAATCTCAGCGAGTCAGGCAGTGTCTGTGGAGAGAGACAGAGTTAACGTGTCAGGTCGATGTCCCTTTGTTAACTCTGCTTCCTCTCTACAGACGCTGCCTGACCTGCTGAGATTTTCAGCATTCTCTGTTTTTATATTAGAACATGTTTACTGTTTCGTTGGAAATGTTGGAGGGGACATGTTGGACAGTGTCGCAACACTTAGTGAACGGAGGAGCACTTAACATGGGCGTTACTGTAGACATAGACAGGTCGGAACTTTCAACATCGTCAGGGCTGTAAAACGGGCCGGAGCGACTGCATTCTCTACCCACCCAGTCCTCCTTTTCATTGATTTTAACTGACAGGAAACTGTTGAGGGTTGTATAACCATCGGCCAATCCACTGCTGCCCTTTTTATACCCTTGCCAACATTGGACGTTGTGCTGTAAAATGCTTCGGGATGTTCTGAGATCATGAACGACGCTATATAAATACAAGTCTTTCTTTCTTGTATCATGGGGTCCTGGATCCTGAATGTGTTCGTCCAGGTGGAGTTTTCAGTGAATGAGGCAGTGTGAGTAGGTAGGGGAGAGAGAGGGAGGGAGGGGAGAGGAGGGAGGAGAGGGGAGGGGAGTGAGGGGGAGGGAGAGGGAGGAAGGGGAGGGGAGGGAATGGGAGGGAGAGAGAGGGAGGGGAGGGGGAGAGGGAGGGAGGAGGAGAGAGAGGGGGAGAGGGAGGGAGGAGGAGAGGGGGGAGAGGGAGGGAGGAGGAGAGGGGGGAGAGGGAGGGAGGAGGAGAGGGGGGAGAGGGAGGGAGGTGAGGGGAGGGAGAGGGAGAAAGATTGAGGGGAAGGAGAGGGGGTGGAGGGAGGGGAGGGGCAGGAGGGACGGGAGGGGAGAGAGAGAGGGGATGGGAGGGAAGGGGAGGGAGAGAGAGGGGGGAGAGCTGGAGGGAGAGGAGTGGGAGAGAGGGGGAGAGAGGGGGAAGGAGAGGGAGGGGATGGAGGAGGGGAGAGGGAGGGAGGGGAGAGGGAGTGGAGAGGGAGGGGACAGAGGTGGGAGGTGGAGGGGGAGGGAGTGGGAGAGAGAGGGAGGGGAGGGTGAGGTGGAGGGGAGGGGGAACGAGAGAAAGGGAGGGGAGGGAGGGGAGAATGAGGGAGGGGAGGGGAGGGGAGAGGGAGAGAGGGAGGCAGAGAGGAGAGGGAGGGGAGAGAGAGGGAGGGGAGGAAGGAGAGAGGGAAAGCAGTGGGGATTAGTGCGGACTTCAGATACTGCATTAGGCTTGAGGAGCAGGAACTCTGGCACCGAGTGAATTGTAAACGAGAGCCCAATACTCAGGCAGTTCTGAGAGGGCTGGAGGTCACTTCGCCTTAAACTGATGTCACGCGCAGGCAACAGGAAAATATTACAAGTAGAATGAGTCATTACGGTAAGGGTGACCACTCCTTGACCTGTTGACTCTGAGAATAGCTGCTGGGGGACCAAGGCCCACAGGGCTGACAACAGACAGCATCAGTTACAATGTAATTGTTCATGGACACCAAACGTGGGTCCGATAATAATCAAATGGAGCCGGTGGGGAAGAAACGAGTGAACAACCTGGCAATATCCGCGGGACACTGGGACATGCTGTGGAACAAGGCACAGCCAAAGGGAACAGGCCAGGCTGCTTTCCGGGAGTCCCAAAGACATCTGGAAATATTTCCAATGGTCCATTTAAAGAGCATCAGAGGTGAGCAGCCACTGTGAGGTTTTACACAGGCCTCATACGTAGTGGAAAGCAGTGGGTCGCAGTCTGCATATTCTCTCTGTCAGTTGGAGGCCTGCACCTATTTTAAGCCTCTTGCTGTCTGATACACTGTAACACCAAGTGATTCATTCTGCTGCTATGTACAAACTTTCCACCGAAATGTGACAATCTGAGATGTGAACGTGTGAGCTACCATTCACAATGAGAATGGCCCAAAGCCTGATCTCATTCCACTGCCCCGCTCTCTCCAAATAGCCCTGTATCAATCCCAAACTAATCCCACTGCCCCGCTCTCTCCCCATAGCCCTGTACCAATCCCAAACTAATCCCACTGCCCCGCTCTCTCCCCATAGCCCTGTACCAATCCCAAACTAATCCCACTGCCCCGCTCTCTCCCCATAGCCCTGTACCAGTCCCAAACTAATCCCACTGCCCCGCTCTCTCCCCATAGCCCTGTACTAGTCCGAAACTAATCCCACTGCCCCGCTCTCTCCCGATAGCCCTGTATCGATCCCTGAACTAATCCCACTGCCCCGCTCTCTCCCCATAGCCCTGTATCAATCTCCAAACTAATCCCACTGCCCCGCTCTCTCCCCATAGCCCCGTATATATCCCCAAAGTAATTCCACTGCCCCTCTCTTCCCATAGCCCTGTATTAATCCCAAACTAATCCCATTGCCCCGCTCCCAACTCATAGCCCTGTATCAATCCCAAACTAATCCCACTGTCCCGCTCTCTCCCCATAGCCATGTATCAATCGCAATCCAAAACTAATCCCACTGCCCCGCTCTCTCCCCATAGCCCTGTATATATCCCCAAACTGATCCCACTGCCCCGCGCTCTCCCCATAGTCCTGTGTCAATCCCAAACTAATCCCACTGCCCCGCTCTCTCCCCATAGCCCTGTATCAATCTCCAAACTAATCCCACTGCCCCGCTCTCTCCCCATAGCCCTGTATATATCCCCAAACTGATCCCACTGCCCCGCACTCTCCCCATAGTTCTGTGTCAATCCCAAACTAATTCCACTGCCCCGCTCTCTCCCCATAGCCCTGTATCAATCTCCAAACTGATCCCACTGCCCTGCTCTCTCCCCATAGCCCTGTATCAATCCCAAACTAATCCCACTGCCCTGAATTCTCCCCATAGCCCTGTATCAATCCCCAACTAATCCCACTGCCCCGCTCTCTCCCCATAGCCCAGTGTCAATCTTACGGTAAACTATCTGCCCTGCTCTCTCCCCAAAGCCCTGCATCAATCCCAAACTAATCCCACTGCCTCACTCTCTCCCCATAGCCCAGTATCAATCTTACGGTAAACTATCTGCCCTGCTCTCTCTGCATAGCCCTGTATCAATCCCAAAACTAATCCCACTGCCCCGCTCTCTCCCCACAGCCCTGTATCAACCCCAAACTAATCCCACTGCCCCGCTCTCTCCATAGCCCTGTATCAATCCCAAACTAATCCCACTGCTCTACTCTCTCTCCATAGCCCTGTATCAATCCCAATCTAATCCCACTGCCCCACTCTCTTCCCATAGCTCTGTATCAATCCCAAACTAATCCCACTGCCTCGCTCTCTCCCCATAGCCCAGTATCAATCTTAGGGTAAACTATCTGCCCTACTCTCTCTGCATAGCCCTGTATCAATCCCAAAACTAATCCCACTGCCCCGCTCTCTCCCCACAGCCCTGTATCAACCCCAAACTAATCCCACTGCCCCGCTCTCTCCATAGCCCTGTATTAATCCCAAACTAATCCCACTGCTCCACTCTCTCTCCATAGCCCTGTATCAATCCCAAACTAATCCCACTGCCCCACTCACTTCCCATAGCTCTGTATCGATCCCAAACTAATCCCACTGCCCCGCTCTCTCCCCATAGCCCTGTATCAATCCCAAACTAATCCCACTGCCCCGCTCTCTCCCCATAGCCATGTATCAATCGCAATGCCAAACTAATCCCACTGCCCCGCTCTCTCCATAGCCCTGTATTAATCCCAAACTAATCCCACTGCCCCGCTCTCTCCCCATAGCCCTGTATATATCCCCAAACTGATCCCACTGCCCCGCGCTCTCCCAATAGCTCTGTATCCATCCCAAACTAATCCCACTGCCCCGCTCTCTCCCCATAGCCCCGTATATATCCCCAAAGTAACTCCACTGCCCCTCTCTTACCATAGCCCTGTATTAATCCCAAACTAATCCCATTGCCCCGCTCCCAACTCATAGCCCTGTATCAATCCCAAACTAATCCCACTGTCCCGCTCTCTCCCCATAGCCATGTATCAATCGCAATCCAAAACTAATCCCACTGCCCCGCTCTCTCCCCATAGCCCTGTATATATCCCCAAACTGATCCCACTGCCCCGCGCTCTCCCCATAGTCCTGTGTCAATCCCAAACTAATCCCACTGCCCCGCTCTCTCCCCATAGCCCTGTATCAATCTCCAAGCTAATCCCACTGCCCCGCTCTCTCCCCATAGCCCTGTATATATCCCCAAACTGATGCCACTGTCCCGCACTCTCCCCATAGTTCTGTGTCAATCCCAAACTAATCCCACTGCCCTGCTCTCTCCCCATAGCCCTGTATCAATCTCCAAACTGATCCCACTGCCCTGCTCTCTCCCCATAGCCCTGTATCAATCCCAAACTAATCCCACTGCCCTAAATTCTCCCCATAGCCCTGTATCAATCCCCAACTAATCCCACTGCCCCGCTGTCTCCCCATAGCCCAGTGTCAATCTTACGGTAAACTATCTGCCCTGCTCTCTCCCCAAAGCCCTGCATCAATCCCAAACTAATCCCACTGCCTCACTCTCTCCCCATAGCCCAGTATCAATCTTACGGTAAACTATCTGCCCTGCTCTCTCCCCAAAGCCCTGCATCAATCCCAAACTAATCCCACTGCTCCACTCTCTCTCCATAGCCCTGTATCAATCCCAAACTAATCCCACTGCCCCACTCACTTCCCATAGCTCTGTATCGATCCCAAACTAATCCCACTGCCCCGCTCTCTCCCCATAGCCCTGTATCAATCCCAAACTAATCCCACTGCCCCGCTCTCTCTGCATAGCCATGTATCAATCGCAATCCAAAACTAATCCCACTGCCCCGCTCTCTCCCCATAGCCCTGTATCAACCCCAAACTAATCCCACTGCCCCGCTCTCTCCATAGCCCTGTATTAATCCCAAACTAATCCCACTGCTCCACTCTCTCTCCATAGCCCTGTATCAATCCCAAACTAATCCCACTGTCCCACTCACTTCCCATAGCTCTGTATCGATCCCAAACTAATCCCACTGCCCGCTCTCTCCCCATAGCGCTGTATCAATCCCAAACTAATCCCACTGCCCCGCTCTCTCCCCATAGCCATGTATCAATCGCAATCCAAAACTAATCCCACTGCCCCGCTCTCTCCCCATAGCCCTGTATATATCCCCAAACTGATCCCACTGCCCAGCGCTCTCCCAATAGCTCTGTATCGATCCCAAACTAATCCCACTGCCCCGCTCTCTCCCCATAGCCCTGTATCAATCCCAAACTAATCCCACTGCCCCGCTCTCTCCCCATAGCCATGTATCAATCGCAATCCAAAACTAATCACACTGCCCCGCTCTCTCCCCATAGCCCTGTATCAACCCGAAACTAATCCCACTGCCCCGCTCTCTCCATAGCCCTGTATTAATCCCAAACTAATCCCACTGCCCCACTCTCTCTCCATAGCCCTGTATCAATCCCAAACTAATCCCACTGCCCCACTCACTTCCCATAGCTCTGTATCGATCCCAAACTAATCCCACTGCCCCGCTCTCTCCCCATAGCGCTGTATCAATCCCAAACTAATCCCACTGCCCCGCTGTCTCCCCATAGCCATGTATCAATCGCAATCCAAAACTAATCCCACTGCCCCGCACTCTCCCCATAGCCCTGTATATATCCCCAAACTGATCCCACTGCCCCGCGCTCAACCCATAGTCCTGTGTCAATCCCAAACTAATCCCACTGCCCCGCTCTCTCCCCATAGCCCTGTATCAATCTCCAAACTAATCCCACTGCCCTGCTCTCTCCCCATCGCCCTGTACCAATCCCAAACTAATCCCACTGCCCCGCTCTCTCCCCATAGCCCTGTACTAATCCCAAACCAATCCCACTGCCCTGCTCTCTCCCCATAGCCCTGTACCAGTCCCAAACTAATGCCACTGCCCCGCTCTCTCCCCATAGCCCTGTACCAGTCCCTAACTAATCCCACTGCCCCGCTCTCTCCCGATAGCCCTGTATCGATCCCTAAACTAATCCCACTGCCCCGCTCTCTCCCCATAGCCCCGTATATATCCCCAAAGTAATTCCACTGCCCCTCTCTACCCATAGCCCTGTATCAATCGCAAACTAATCCCATTGCCCCGCTCCCAACTCATAGCCCTGTATCAATCCCAAACTAATCCCACTGTCCCGCTCTCTCCCCATAGCCATGTATCAATCGCAATCCAAAACTAAACCCACTGCCCCGCTCTCTCCCCATAGCCCTGTATATATCCCCAAACTGATCCCACTGCCCCGCGCTCTCCCCATAGTCCTGTGTCAATCCCAAACTAATCCCACTGCCCCGCTCTCTCCCCATAGCCCTGTATCAATCTCCAAACTATATCCCACTGCCCCGCTCTCACTCCCCATAGCCCTGTATATATCCCCAAACTGATCCCACTGCCCCGCACTCTCCCCATAGTCCTGTGTCAATCCCAAACTAATCCCACTGCCCCGCTCTCTCCCCATAGCCCTGTATCAATCTCCAAACTAATCCCACTGCCCTGCTCTCTCCCCATAGCCCTGTATCAATCTCCAAACTAATCCCACTGCCTCGCTCTCTCCCCATAGCCCTGTATATATTCCCAAACTGATCCCACTGCCCTGCTCTCTCCCCATAGCCCTGTTTCAATCCCAAACTAATCCCACTGCCCTGAATTCTCCCCATAGCCCTGTATCAATCCCCAACTAATCCCACAGCCCCGCTCTCTCCCCATAGCCCTGTATCAATCTCCAAACTAATCCCACTGCCCTGCTCTCTCCCCATAGCCCTGTATCAATCTCCAAACTAATCCACTGCCCCGCTCTCTCCCCATAGCCCTGTATCAATCTCCAAACTGATCCCACTGCCCTGCTCTCTCCCCATAGCCCTGTATCAATCCCAAACTAATCCCACTGCCCTGAATTCTCCCCATAGCCCTGTATCAATCCCCAACTAATCCCACTGCCCCGCTCTCTCCCCATAGCCCAGTGTCAATCTTACGGTAGACTATCTGCCCTGCTCTCTCCCCAAAGCCCTGCATCAATCCCAAACTAATCCCACTGCCTCACTCTCTCCCCATAGCCCAGTATCAATCTTACGGTAAACTATCTGCCTTGCTCTCTCTGCATAGCCCTGTATCAATCCCAAAACTAATCCCACTGCCCCGCTCTCTCCCCACAGCCCTGTATCAACCCCAAACTAATCCCACTGCCCCGCTCTCTCCATAGCCCTTTATCAATCCCAAACTAATCCCACTGCTCTACTCTCTCTCCATAGCCCTGTATCAATCCCAATCTAATCCCACTGCCCCACTCTCTTCCCATAGCTCTGTATCAATCCCAAACTAATCCCACTGCCTCGCTCTCTCCCCATAGCCCAGTATCAATCTTAGGGTAAACTATCTGCCCTGCTCTCTCTGCATAGCCCTGTATCAATCCCAAAACTAATCCCACTGCCCCGCTCTCTCCCCACAGCCCTGTATCAACCCCAAACTAATCCCACTGCCCCGCTCTCTCCATAGCCCTGTATTAATCCCAAACTAATCCCACTGCTCCACTCTCTCTCCATAGCCCTGTATCAATCCCAAACTAATCCCACTGCCCCACTCACTTCCCATAGCTCTGTATCGATCCCAAACTAATCCCACTGCCCCGCTCTCTCCCCATAGCCCTGTATCAATCCCAAACTAATCCCACTGTCCCGCTCTCTCCCCATAGCCATGTATCAATCGCAATCCAAAACTAAACCCACTGCCCCGCTCTCTCCCCATAGCCCTGTATATATTCCCAAACTGATCCACTGCCCTGCTCTCTCCCCATAGCCCTGTATCAATCCCAAACTAATCCCACTGCCCTGAATTCTCCCCATAGCCCTGTATCAATCCCCAACTAATCCCACTGCCCCGCTCTCTCCCCATAGCCCAGTGTCAATCTTACGGTAAACTATCTGACCTGCTCTCTCCCCAAAGCCCTGCATCAATCCCAAACTAATCCCACTGCCTCACTCTCTCCCCATAGCCCAGTATCAATCTTACGGTAAACTATCTGCCCTGCTCTCTCTGCATAGCCCTGTGTCAATCCCAAACTAATCCCACTGCCCCGCTCTCTCCCCATAGCCCTGTATCAATCTCCAAACTAATCCCACTGCCCCGCACTCTCCCCATAGTCCTGTGTCAATCCCAAACTAATCCCACTGCCCCGCTCTCTCCCCATAGCCCTGTATCAATCTCCAAACTAATCCCACTGCCCTGCTCTCTCCCCATAGCCCTGTATCAATCTCCAAACTAATCCCACTGCCCCACTCTCTCCCCATAGCCCTGTATATATTCCCAAACTGATCCCACTGCCCTGCTCTCTCCCCATAGCCCTGTATCAATCCCAAACTAATCCCACTGCCCTGAATTCTCCCCATAGCCCTGTATCAATCCCCAACCAATCCCACTGCCCCGCTCTCTCCCCATAGCCCAGTGTCAATCTTACGGTAAATTATCTGACCTGCTCTCTCCCCAAAGCCCTGCATCAATCCCAAACTAATCCCACTGCCTCACTCTCTCCCCATAGCCCAGTATCAATCTTACGGTAAACAATCTGCCCTGCTCTCTCTGCATAGCCCTGTGTCAATCCCAAACTAATCCCATTGCCCCGCTCTCTCCCCATAGCCCTGTATCAATCTCCAAACTAATCCCACTGCCCCGCTCTCTCCCCATAGCCCTGTATATATCCCCAAACTGATCCCACTGCCCCGCACTCTCCCCATAGTCCTGTGTCAATCCCAAACTAATCCCACTGCCCCGCTCTCTCCCCATAGCCCTGTATCAATCTCCAAACTAATCCCACTGCCCTGCTCTCTCTGCATAGCCCTGTATCAATCCCAAAACTAATCCCACTGCCCCGCTCTCTCCCCACAGCCCTGTATCAACCCCAAACTAATCCCACTGCCCCGCTCTCTCCATAGCCCTGTATCAATCCCAAACTAATCCCACTGCTCTACTCTCTCTCCATAGCCCTGTATCAATCCCAATCTAATCCCACTGCCCCACTCTCTTCCCATAGCTCTGCATCAATCCCAAACTAATCCCACTGCCTCGCTCTCTCCCCATAGCCCAGTATCAATCTTACGGTAAACTATCTGCCCTACTCTCTCTGCATAGCCCTGTATCAATCCCAAAACTAATCCCACTGCCCCGCTCTCTCCCCACAGCCCTGTATCAACCCCAAACTAATCCCACTGCCACGCTCTCTCCATAGCCCTGTATTAATCCCAAACTAATCCCACTGCTCCACTCTCTCTCCATAGCCCTGTATCAATCCCCAAACTAATCCCACTGCCCCGCTCCCTCCCCATAGCTCAGTATCAATCATAAAACGAATCCCACTGCCCTGCTCTCTCCCCATAGCCCTGTGTCAATCCCAAACTAATCCCACTGCTGCGCTCTCTCCACATTGCCCTGTATCAATCTCAAAATAATCCCACTTTCCGCTCCCCCCACAGCCCTGTATCAATCCCAAACTAATCCCACTGCCATGCTCTCTCCTCATAGTCCTGTAGCAATCCCAAACTGATCCCATTGTCCCGCTCGCCCCCCATGGCCCTGCATCAATCCCAAACTAATCCCACTGCCCCGCTATTTCCCCATAGCACTGTATCAATCCCAAACTAATGCCACTGCCCCCACTCTCCCCATAGCCCTGTATCAATCCCAAACTGATCCCATTGTCCCGCTCGCCCCCCATAGCCCTGCATCAATCCCAAACTAATCCCACTGCCCCGCTCTCTCCATAGCCCTGTATCAATCCCAAACTAATCCCACTGCTCTACTCTCTCTCCCGATAGCCCTGTATCAATCCCAATCTAATCCCACTGCCCCACTCTCTTCCCATAGCTCTGTATCAATCCCAAACTAATCCCACTGCCTCGCTCTCTCCCCATAGCCCAGTATCAATCTTAGGGTAAACTATCTGCCCTGCTCTCTCTGCATAGCCCTGTATCAATCCCAAAACTAATCCCACTGCCCCGCTCTCTCCCCACAGCCCTGTATCAACCCCAAACTAATCCCACTGCCCCGCTCTCTCCATAGCCCTTTATCAATCCCAAACTAATCCCACTGCTCTACTCTCTCTCCATAGCCCTGTATCAATCCCAATCTAATCCCACTGCCCCACTCTCTTCCCATAGCTCTATATCAATCCCAAACTAATCCCACTGCCTCGCTCTCTCCCCATAGCCCAGTATCAATCTTAGGGTAAACTATCTGCCCTGCTCTCTCTGCATAGCCCCGTATTAATCCCAAAACTAATCCCACTGCCCCGCTCTCTCCCCACAGCCCTGTATCAACCCCAAACTAATCCCACTGCCCCGCTCTCTCCATAGCCCTGTATTAATCCCAAATTAATCCCACTGCTCCACTCTCTCTCCATAGCCCTGTATCAATCCCAAACTAATCCCACTGCCCCACTCACTTCCCATAGCTCTGTATCGATCCCAAACTAATCCCACTGCCCCGCTCTCTCCCCATAGCCCTGTATCAATCCCAAACTAATCCCACTGTCCCGCTCTCACCCCATAGCCATGTATCAATCGCAATCCAAAACTAAACCCACTGCCCCGCTCTCTCCCCATAGCCCTGTATATATCCCCAAACTGATCCCACTGCCCCGCGCTCTCCCCATAGTCCTGTGTCAATCCCAAACTAATCCCACTGCCCCGCTCTCTCCGCATAGTCCTGTAACAATCCCCAAACTAATCCCATAGCCCTGTATCAATCCCAAACTAATCCCACTGCCCCGCTCCCTCCCCATAGCTCAGTATCAATCATAAAACGAATCCCACTGCCCTGCTCTCTCCCCATAGCCCTGTGTCAATCCCAAACTAATCCCACTGCTGCGCTCTCTCCACATTGCCCTGTATCAATCTCAAAATAATCCCACTTTCCGCTCCCCCCACAGCCCTGTATCAATCCCAAACTAATCCCACTGCCATGCTCTCTCCTCATAGTCCTGTAGCAATCCCAAACTGATCCCATTGTCCCGCTCGCCCCCCATGGCCCTGCATCAATCCCAAACTAATCCCACTGCCCCGCTATTTCCCCATAGCACTGTATCAATCCCAAACTAATGCCACTGCCCCCACTCTCCCCATAGCCCTGTATCAATCCCAAACTGATCCCATTGTCCCGCTCGCCCCCCATAGCCCTGCATCAATCCCAAACTAATCCCACTGCCCCGCTCTCTCCATAGCCCTGTATCAATCCCAAACTAATCCCACTGCTCTACTCTCTCTCCCGATAGCCCTGTATCAATCCCAATCTAATCCCACTGCCCCACTCTCTTCCCATAGCTCTGTATCAATCCCAAACTAATCCCACTGCCTCGCTCTCTCCCCATAGCCCAGTATCAATCTTAGGGTAAAATATCTGCCCTGCTGTCTCTGCATAGCCCTGTATCAATCCCAAAACTAATCCCACTGCCCCGCTCTCTCCCCACAGCCCTGTATCAACCCCAAACTAATCCCACTGCCCCGCTCTCTCCATAGCCCTTTATCAATCCCAAACTAATCCCACTGCTCTACTCTCTCTCCATAGCCCTGTATCAATCCCAATCTAATCCCACTGCCCCACTCTCTTCCCATAGCTCTATATCAATCCCAAACTAATCCCACTGCCTCGCTCTCTCCCCATAGCCCAGTATCAATCTTAGGGTAAACTATCTGCCCTGCTCTCTCTGCATAGCCCCGTATTAATCCCAAAACTAATCCCACTGCCCCGCTCTCTCCCCACAGCCCTGTATCAACCCCAAACTAATCCCACTGCCCCGCTCTCTCCATAGCCCTGTATTAATCCCAAACTAATCCCACTGCTCCACTCTCTCTCCATAGCCCTGTATCAATCCCAAACTAATCCCACTGCCCCACTCACTTCCCATAGCTCTGTACCGATCCCAAACTAATCCCACTGCCCCGCTCTCTCCCCATAGCCCTGTATCAATCCCAAACTAATCCCACTGTCCCGCTCTCACCCCATAGCCATGTATCAATCGCAATCCAAAACTAAACCCACTGCCCCGCTCTCTCCCCATAGCCCTGTATATATCCCCAAACTGATCCCACTGCCCCGCGCTCTCCCCATAGTCCTGTGTCAATCCCAAACTAATCCCACTGCCCCGCTCTCTCCGCATAGCCCTGTATCAATCTCCAAACTAATCCCACTGCCCCGCTCTCTCCCCATAGCCCTGTATCAATCTCCAAACTAATCCCACTGCCCCGCACTCTCCCCATAGTCCTGTGTCAATCCCAAACTAATCCCACTGCCCCGCTCTCTCCCCATAGCCCTGTATCAATCTCCAAACTAATCCCACTGCCCTGCTCTCTCCCCATAGCCCTGTATCAATCTCCAAACTAATCCCACTGCCCCACTCTCTCCCCATAGCCCTGTATATATTCCCAAACTGATCCCACTGCCCTGCTCTCTTCCCATAGTCCTGTGTCAATCCCAAACTAATCCCACTGCCCCGCTCTCTCCCCATAGCCCTGTATCAATCTCCAAACTAATCCCACTGCCCCGCTCTCTCCCCATAGCCCTGTATATATCCCCAAACTGATCCCACTGCCCCGCACTCTCCCCATAGTCCTGTGTCAATCCCAAACTAATCCCACTGCCCCGCTCTCTCCCCATAGCCCTGTATCAATCTCCAAACTAATCCCACTGCCCTGCTCTCTCCCCATAGCCCTGTATCAATCTCCAACCATTCCCACTGCCCCGCTCTCTCCCCATAGCCCTGTATATATTCCCAAACTGATCCACTGCCCTGCTCTCTCCCCATAGCCCTGTATCAATCCCAAACTAATCCCACTGCCCTGAATTCTCCCCATAGCCCTGTATCAATCCCCAACTAATCCCACTGCCCCGCTCTCTCCCCATAGCCCAGTGTCAATCTTACGGTAAACTATCTGACCTGCTCTCTCCCCAAAGCCCTGCATCAATCCCAAACTAATCCCACTGCCTCACTCTCTCCCCATAGCCCAGTATCAATCTTACGGTAAACTATCTGCCCTGCTCTCTCTGCATAGCCCTGTGTCAATCCCAAACTAATCCCACTGCCCCGCTCTCTCCCCATAGCCCTGTATCAATCTCCAAACTAATCCCACTGCCCCGCACTCTCCCCATAGTCCTGTGTCAATCCCAAACTAATCCCACTGCCCCGCTCTCTCCCCATAGCCCTGTATCAATCTCCAAACTAATCCCACTGCCCTGCTCTCTCCCCATAGCCCTGTATATATTCCCAAACTGATCCCACTGCCCTGCTCTCTCCCCATAGCCCTGTATCAATCCCAAACTAATCCCACTGCCCTGAATTCTCCCCATAGCCCTGTATCAATCCCCAACCAATCCCACTGCCCCGCTCTCTCCCCATAGCCCAGTGTCAATCTTACGGTAAATTATCTGACCTGCTCTCTCCCCAAAGCCCTGCATCAATCCCAAACTAATCCCACTGCCTCACTCTCTCCCCATAGCCCAGTATCAATCTTACGGTAAACAATCTGCCCTGCTCTCTCTGCATAGCCCTGTGTCAATCCCAAACTAATCCCATTGCCCCGCTCTCTCCCCATAGCCCTGTATCAATCTCCAAACTAATCCCACTGCCCCGCTCTCTCCCCATAGCCCTGTATATATCCCCAAACTGATCCCACTGGCCCGCACTCTCCCCATAGTCCTGTGTCAATCCCAAACTAATCCCACTGCCCCGCTCTCTCCCCATAGCCCTGTATCAATCCCAATCTAATCCCACTGCCCCACTCTCTTCCCATAGCTCTATATCAATCCCAAACTAATCCCACTGCCTCGCTCTCTCCCCATAGCCCAGTATCAATCTTAGGGTAAACTATCTGCCCTGCTCTCTCTGCATAGCCCCGTATTAATCCCAAAACTAATCCCACTGCCCCGCTCTCTCCCCACAGCCCTGTATCAACCCCAAACTAATCCCACTGCCCCGCTCTCTCCATAGCCCTGTATTAATCCCAAACTAATCCCACTGCTCCACTCTCTCTCCATAGCCCTGTATCAATCCCAAACTAATCCCACTGCCCCACTCACTTCCCATAGCTCTGTACCGATCCCAAACTAATCCCACTGCCCCGCTCTCTCCCCATAGCCCTGTATCAATCCCAAACTAATCCCACTGTCCCGCTCTCACCCCATAGCCATGTATCAATCGCAATCCAAAACTAAACCCACTGCCCCGCTCTCTCCCCATAGCCCTGTATATATCCCCAAACTGATCCCACTGCCCCGCGCTCTCCCCATAGTCCTGTGTCAATCCCAAACTAATCCCACTGCCCCGCTCTCTCCGCATAGCCCTGTATCAATCTCCAAACTAATCCCACTGCCCCGCTCTCTCCCCATAGCCCTGTATCAATCTCCAAACTAATCCCACTGCCCCGCACTCTCCCCATAGTCCTGTGTCAATCCCAAACTAATCCCACTGCCCCGCTCTCTCCCCATAGCCCTGTATCAATCTCCAAACTAATCCCACTGCCCTGCTCTCTCCCCATAGCCCTGTATCAATCTCCAAACTAATCCCACTGCCCCACTCTCTCCCCATAGCCCTGTATATATTCCCAAACTGATCCCACTGCCCTGCTCTCTTCCCATAGTCCTGTGTCAATCCCAAACTAATCCCACTGCCCCGCTCTCTCCCCATAGCCCTGTATCAATCTCCAAACTAATCCCACTGCCCCGCTCTCTCCCCATAGCCCTGTATATATCCCCAAACTGATCCCACTGCCCCGCACTCTCCCCATAGTCCTGTGTCAATCCCAAACTAATCCCACTGCCCCGCTCTCTCCCCATAGCCCTGTATCAATCTCCAAACTAATCCCACTGCCCTGCTCTCTCCCCATAGCCCTGTATCAATCTCCAACCATTCCCACTGCCCCGCTCTCTCCCCATAGCCCTGTATATATTCCCAAACTGATCCACTGCCCTGCTCTCTCCCCATAGCCCTGTATCAATCCCAAACTAATCCCACTGCCCTGAATTCTCCCCATAGCCCTGTATCAATCCCCAACTAATCCCACTGCCCCGCTCTCTCCCCATAGCCCAGTGTCAATCTTACGGTAAACTATCTGACCTGCTCTCTCCCCAAAGCCCTGCATCAATCCCAAACTAATCCCACTGCCTCACTCTCTCCCCATAGCCCAGTATCAATCTTACGGTAAACTATCTGCCCTGCTCTCTCTGCATAGCCCTGTGTCAATCCCAAACTAATCCCACTGCCCCGCTCTCTCCCCATAGCCCTGTATCAATCTCCAAACTAATCCCACTGCCCCGCACTCTCCCCATAGTCCTGTGTCAATCCCAAACTAATCCCACTGCCCCGCTCTCTCCCCATAGCCCTGTATCAATCTCCAAACTAATCCCACTGCCCTGCTCTCTCCCCATAGCCCTGTATCAATCTCCAAACTAATCCCACTGCCCCACTCTCTCCCCATAGCCCTGTATATATTCCCAAACTGATCCCACTGCCCTGCTCTCTCCCCATAGCCCTGTATCAATCCCAAACTAATCCCACTGCCCTGAATTCTCCCCATAGCCCTGTATCAATCCCCAACCAATCCCACTGCCCCGCTCTCTCCCCATAGCCCAGTGTCAATCTTACGGTAAATTATCTGACCTGCTCTCTCCCCAAAGCCCTGCATCAATCCCAAACTGATCCCACTGCCTCACTCTCTCCCCATAGCCCAGTATCAATCTTACGGTAAACAATCTGCCCTGCTCTCTCTGCATAGCCCTGTGTCAATCCCAAACTAATCCCATTGCCCCGCTCTCTCCCCATAGCCCTGTATCAATCTCCAAACTAATCCCACTGCCCCGCTCTCTCCCCATAGCCCTGTATATATCCCCAAACTGATCCCACTGCCCCGCACTCTCCCCATAGTCCTGTGTCAATCCCAAACTAATCCCACTGCCCCGCTCTCTCCCCATAGCCCTGTATCAATCTCCAAACTAATCCCACTGCCCTGCTCTCTCTGCATAGCCCTGTATCAATCCCAAAACTAATCCCACTGCCCCGCTCTCTCCCCACAGCCCTGTATCAACCCCAAACTAATCCCACTGCCCCGCTCTCTCCATAGCCCTGTATCAATCCCAAACTAATCCCACTGCTCTACTCTCTCTCCATAGCCCTGTATCAATCCCAATCTAATCCCACTGCCCCACTCTCTTCCCATAGCTCTGCATCAATCCCAAACTAATCCCACTGCCTCGCTCTCTCCCCATAGCCCAGTATCAATCTTACGGTAAACTATCTGCCCTACTCTCTCTGCATAGCCCTGTATCAATCCCAAAACTAATCCCACTGCCCCGCTCTCTCCCCACAGCCCTGTATCAACCCCAAACTAATCCCACTGCCACGCTCTCTCCATAGCCCTGTATTAATCCCAAACTAATCCCACTGCTCCACTCTCTCTCCATAGCCCTGTATCAATCCCCAAACTAATCCCACTGCCCCGCTCTCTCCCCATAGTCCTGTAACAATCTCCAAACTAATCCCATAGCCCTGTATCAATCCCAAACGAATCCCACTGCCCCGCTCCCTCCCCATAGCTCAGTATCAATCATAAAACGAATCCCACTGCCCTGCTCTCTCCCCATAGCCCTGTGTCAATCCCAAACTAATCCCACTGCTGCGCTCTCTCCACATTGCCCTGTATCAATCTCAAAATAATCCCACTTTCCGCTCCCCCCACAGCCCTGTATCAATCCCAAACTAATCCCACTGCCATGCTCTCTCCTCATAGTCCTGTAGCAATCCCAAACTGATCCCATTGTCCCGCTCGCCCCCCATGGCCCTGCATCAATCCCAAACTAATCCCACTGCCCCGCTATTTCCCCATAGCACTGTATCAATCCCAAACTAATGCCACTGCCCCCACTCTCCCCATAGCCCTGTATCAATCCCAAACTGATCCCATTGTCCCGCTCGCCCCCCATAGCCCTGCATCAATCCCAAACTAATCCCACTGCCCCGCTCTCTCCATAGCCCTGTATCAATCCCAAACTAATCCCACTGCTCTACTCTCTCTCCCGATAGCCCTGTATCAATCCCAATCTAATCCCACTGCCCCACTCTCTTCCCATAGCTCTGTATCAATCCCAAACTAATCCCACTGCCTCGCTCTCTCCCCATAGCCCAGTATCAATCTTAGGGTAAACTATCTGCCCTGCTCTCTCTGCATAGCCCTGTATCAATCCCAAAACTAATCCCACTGCCCCGCTCTCTCCCCACAGCCCTGTATCAACCCCAAACTAATCCCACTGCCCCGCTCTCTCCATAGCCCTTTATCAATCCCAAACTAATCCCACTGCTCTACTCTCTCTCCATAGCCCTGTATCAATCCCAATCTAATCCCACTGCCCCACTCTCTTCCCATAGCTCTATATCAATCCCAAACTAATCCCACTGCCTCGCTCTCTCCCCATAGCCCAGTATCAATCTTAGGGTAAACTATCTGCCCTGCTCTCTCTGCATAGCCCCGTATTAATCCCAAAACTAATCCCACTGCCCTGCTCTCTCCCCACAGCCCTGTATCAACCCCAAACTAATCCCACTGCCCCGCTCTCTCCATAGCCCTGTATTAATCCCAAACTAATCCCACTGCTCCACTCTCTCTCCATAGCCCTGTATCAATCCCAAACTAATCCCACTGCCCCACTCACTTCCCATAGCTCTGTATCGATCCCAAACTAATCCCACTGCCCCGCTCTCTCCCCATAGCCCTGTATCAATCCCAAACTAATCCCACTGTCCCGCTCTCTCCCCATAGCCATGTATCAATCGCAATCCAAAACTAAACCCACTGCCCCGCTCTCTCCCCATAGCCCTGTATATATCCCCAAACTGATCCCACTGCCCCGCGCTCTCCCCATAGTCCTGTGTCAATCCCAAACTAATCCCACTGCCCCGCTCTCTCCGCATAGCCCTGTATCAATCTCCAAACTAATCCCACTGCCCCGCTCTCTCCCCATAGCCCTGTATATATCCCCAAACTGATCCCACTGCCCCGCACTCGCCCCATAGTCCTGTGTCAATCCCAAACTAATCCCACTGCCCCGCTCTCTCCCCATAGCCCTGTATCAATCTCCAAACTAATCCCACTGCCCTGCTCTCTCCCCATAGCCCTGTATCAATCTCCAAACTAATCCCACTGCCCCGCTCTCTCCCCATAGCCCTGTATATATTCCCAAACTGATCCACTGCCCTGCTCTCTCCCCATAGCCCTGTATCAATCCCAAACTAATCCCACTGCCCTGAATTCTCCCCATAGCCCTGTATCAATCCCCAACTAATCCCACTGCCCCGCTCTCTCCCCATAGCCCAGTGTCAATCTTAAGGTAAACTATCTGACCTGCTCTCTCCCCAAAGCCCTGCATCAATCCCAAACTAATCCCACTGCCTCACTCTCTCCCCATAGCCCAGTATCAATCTTACGGTAAACTATCTGCCCTGCTCTCTCTGCATAGCCCTGTGTCAATCTCCAAACTAATCCCACTGCCCCGCTCTCTCCCCATAGCCCTGTATCAATCTCCAAACTAATCCCACTGCCCCGCACTCTCCCCATAGTCCTGTGTCAATCCCAAACTAATCCCACTGCCACGCTCTCTCCCCATAGCCCTGTATCAATCTCCAAACTAATCCCACTGCCCTGCTCTCTCCCCATAGCCCTGTATCAATCTCCAAACTAATCCCACTGCCCCGCTCTCTCACCATAGCCCTATATATATTCCCAAACTGATCCCACTGCCCTGCTCTCTCCCCATAGCCCTGTATCAATCCCAAACTAATCCCACTGCCCTGAATTCTCCCCATAGCCCTGTATAAATCCCCAACCAATCCCACTGCCCCGCTCTCTCCCCATAGCCCAGTGTCAATCTTACGGTAAATTATCTGACCTGCTCTCTCCCCAAAGCCCTGCATCAATCCCAAACTAATCCCACTGCCTCACTCTCTCCCCATCGCCCAGTATCAATCTTACGGTAAACAATCTGCCCTGCTCTCTCTGCATAGCCCTGTGTCAATCCCAAACTAATCCCATTGCCCCGCTCTCTCCCCAGAGCCCTGTATCAATCTCCAAACTAATCCCACTGCCCCGCTCTCTCCCCATAGCCCTGTATATATCCCCAAACTGATCCCACTGCCCCGCTCTCTCCCCATAGCCCTGTATCAATCTCCAAACTAATCCCACTGCCCTGCTCTCTCTGCATAGCCCTGTATCAATCCCAAAACTAATCCCACTGCCCCGCTCTCTCCCCACAGCCCTGTATCAACCCCAAACTAATCCCACTGTCCCGCTCTCTCCATAGCCCTGTATCAATCCCAAACTAATCCCACTGCTCTACTCTCTCTCCATAGCCCTGTATCAATCCCAATCTAATCCCACTGCCCCACTCTCTTCCCATAGCTCTGTATCAATCCCACACTAATCCCACTGCCTCGCTCTCTCCCCATAGCCCAGTATCAATCTTACGGTAAACTATCTGCCCTACTCTCTCTGCATAGCCCTGTATCAATCCCAAAACTAATCCCACTGCCCCGCTCTCTCCCCACAGCCCTGTATCAACCCCAAACTAATCCCACTGCCCCGCTCTCTCCATAGCCCTGTATTAATCCCAAACTAATCCCACTGCTCCACTCTCTCTCCATAGCCCTGTATCAATCCCCAAACTAATCTCACTGCCCCGCTCTCTTCCCATAGTCCTGTAACAATCCCAAACTAATCCCACTGCCCTGTATCAATCCCAAACTAATCCCACTGCCCCGCTCCCTCCCCATAGCTCAGTATCAATCATAAAACGAATCCCACTGCCCTGCTCTCTCCCCATAGCCCTGTGTCAATCCCAAACTAATCCCACTGCTGCGCTCTCTCCACATTGCCCTGTATCAATCTCAAAATAATCCCACTTTCCGCTCCCCCCACAGCCCTGTATCAATCCCAAACTAATCCCACTGCCATGCTCTCTCCTCATAGTCCTGTAGCAATCCCAAACTGATCCCATTGTCCCGCTCGCCCCCCATGGCCCTGCATCAATCCCAAACTAATCCCACTGCCCCGCTATTTCCCCATAGCCCTGTATCAATCCCAAACTAATGCCACTGCCCCCACTCTCCCCATAGCCCTGTATCAATCCCAAACTGATCCCATTGTCCCGCTCGCCCCCCATAGCCCTGCATCAATCCCAAACTAATCCCACTGCCCCGCTCTCTCCATAGCCCTGTATCAATCCCAAACTAATCCCACTGCTCTACTCTCTCTCCCGATAGCCCTGTATCAATCCCAATCTAATCCCACTGCCCCACTCTCTTCCCATAGCTCTGTATCAATCCCAAACTAATCCCACTGCCTCGCTCTCTCCCCATAGCCCAGTATCAATCTTAGGGTAAACTATCTGCCCTGCTCTCTCTGCATAGCCCTGTATCAATCCCAAAACTAATCCCACTGCCCCGCTCTCTCCCCACAGCCCTGTATCAACCCCAAACTAATCCCACTGCCCCGCTCTCTCCATAGCCCTGTATTAATCCCAAAGTAATCCCACTGCTCCACTCTCTCTCCATAGCCCTGTATCAATCCCAAACTAATCCCACTGCCCCACTCACTTCCCATAGCTCTGTATCGATCCCAAACTAATCCCACTGCCCCGCTCTCTTCCCACAGCCCTGTATCAACCCCAAACTAATCCCACTGCCACGCTCTCTCCATAGCCCTGTATTAATCCCAAACTAATCCCACTGCTCCACTCTCTCTCCACAGCCCTGTATCAATCCCCAAACTAATCCCACTGCCCCACTCTCTCCCCATAGTCCTGTAACAATCCCAAACTAATCCCACTGCCCTGTATCAATCCCAAACTAATCCCACTGCCCCGCTCCCTCCCCATAGCTCAGTATCAATCATAAAACGAATCCCACTGCCCTGCTCTCTCCCCATAGCCCTGTGTCAATCCCAAACTAATCCCACTGCTGCGCTCTCTCCACATTGCCCTGTATCAATCCCAAACTAATCCCACTGCCATGCTCTCTCCTCATAGTCCTGTAGCAATCCCAAACTGATCCCATTGTCCCGCTCGCCCCCTATGGCCCTGCAGCAATCCAAAACTAATCCCACTGCCTGGCTATCTCCCCATAGCCCTGTATCAATCCCAAACTAATCCCACTGCCCCCACTCTCCCCATAGCCCTGTATCAATCCCAAACTGATCCCATTGTCCCGTCGCCCCCCATAGCCCTGTATCAATCCCAAAACTAATCCCACTGCCCCGCTCTCTCCCCACAGCCCTGTATCAACCCCAAACTAATCCCACTGCCCCGCTCTCTCCATAGCCCTTTATCAATCCCAAACTAATCCCACTGCTCTACTCTCTCTCCATAGCCCTGTATCAATCCCAATCTAATCCCACTGCCCCACTCTCTTCCCATAGCTCTGTATCAATCCCAAACTAATCTCACTGCCTCGCTCTCTCCCCATAGCCCAGTATCAATCTTAGGGTAAACTATCTGCCCTGCTCTCTCTGCATAGCCCTGTATCAATCCCAAAACTAATCCCACTGCCCCGCTCTCTCCCCACAGCCCTGTATCAACCCCAAACTAATCCCACTGCCCCGCTCTCTCCATAGCCCTGTATCAATCCCAAACTAATCCCACTGCTCTACTCTCTCTCCATAGCCCTGTATCAATCCCAATCTAATCCCACTGCCCCACTCTCTTCCCATAGCTCTGCATCAATCCCAAACTAATCCCACTGCCTCGCTCTCTCCCCATAGCCCAGTATCAATCTTACGGTAAACTATCTGCCCTACTCTCTCTGCATAGCCCTGTATCAATCCTAAAACTAATCCCACTGCCCCGCTCTCTCCCCACAGCCCTGTATCAACCCCAAACTAATCCCACTGCCCCGCTCTCTCCATAGCCCTATATTAATCCCAAACTAATCCCACTGCTCCACTCTCTCTCCATAGCCCTGTATCAATCCCCAAACTAATCCCACTGCCCCGCTCTCTCCCCATAGTCCTGTAACAATCCCAAACTAATCCCACTGCCCTGTATCAATCCCAAACTAATCCCACTGCCCCGCTCCCTCCCCATAGCTCAGTATCAATCATAAAACGAATCCCACTGCCCTGCTCTCTCCCCATAGCCCTGTGTCAATCCCAAACTAACCCCACTGCTGCGCTCTCTCCACATTGCCCTGTATCAATCTCAAAATAATCCCACTTTCCGCTCCCCCCACAGCCCTGTATCAATCCCAAACTAATCCCACTGCCATGCTATCTCCCCATAGCCCTGTATCAATCCCAAACTGATCCCATTGTCCCGCTCGCCCCCCATAGCCCTGCATCAATCCCAAACTAATCCCACTACCCCGCTCTCTCCATAGCCCTGTATCAATCCCAAACTAATCCCACTGCTCTACTCTCTCTCCCGATAGCCCTGTATCAATCCCAATCTAATCCCACTGCCCCACTCTCTTCCCATAGCTCTGTATCAATCCCAAACTAATCCCACTGCCTCGCTCTCTCCCCATAGCCCAGTATCAATCTTATGGTAAACTATCTGCCCTGCTCTCTCTGCATAGCCCTGTATCAATTCCAAAACTAATCCCACTGCCCCGCTCTCTCCCCACAGCCCTGTATCAACCCCAAACTAATCCCACTGCTTCGCTCTCTCCATAGCCCTGTATTAATCCCAAACTAATCCCACTGCTCCACTCTCTCTCCATAGCCCTGTATCAATCCCAAACTAATCCCACTGCCCCACTCACTTCCCATAGCTCTGTATCGATCCCAAACTAATCCCACTGCCCCGCTCTCTCCCCATAGCCCTGTATCAATCTCAAACGAATCCCACTGCCCCGCTCTCTCCCCATAGCCCTGTATCAATCCCCAAACTAATCCCACTGTCCCGCTCTCTCCCCATAGTCCTGTAACAATCCCAAACTAATCCCACTGCCCTGTATCAATCTCAAACTAATCCCACTGCCCCGCTCCCTCCCCATAGCTCAGTATCAATCATAAAACGAATCCCACTGCCCCGCTCTCTCCCCATAGCCCTGTGTCAATCCCAAACTAATCCCACTGCTGCACTCATTCCACATAGCCCTGTATCAATCTCAAAATAATCCCACTTTCCGCTCCCCCCACAGCCCTGTATCAATCCCAAACTAATCCCACTGCCATGCTCTCTCCTCATAGTCCTGTAGCAATCCCAAACTGATCCCATTGTCCCGCTCGTCCCCCATAGCCCTGCATCAATCTAAAACTAATCCCACTGCCCCGCTATCTCCCCATAGCCCTGTATCAATCCCAAACTAATCCCACTGCCCCCACTCTCCCCATAGCCCTGTATCAATCCCAAACTGATCCCATTGTCCCGCTCGCCACCCATAGCCCTGCATCAATCCCAAACTAATCCCACTGCCTTGCTCTCTCCCCATTGCCCTGTATCAATCCCAAACTAATCCCACTGCCCTGCCCTCTCCTCAAAATGCTGTATCTGGTTGACTCAATACTTCAGAGAAGCCTGTGTTGGGCAGGAAATGCAGAAGTTACCTGTTTTGCCAAAAAGAAAAATTCAACGCAAATCTAATCATCTGAACTTTTTTATAAACAATGAACACATTTCTTCTAAAATCCCTTAATCGAACCTGCATTAAAGTGAATAGCAGTACTTATTGTCCATCACTAGTTGGCCGGCTGAGCGGCTTGCTAGCGTACTTCAAACAGCAGTAAGGGAAGCACAACTCTGTGGATGTTTAGTGCCAATGTGTTAAGGCCAGGATTAGTGTTAGGGATATCGCAATGGTTCTGGTTAGGGTTATTATTCTCATTATGATTAGGGATAGGGCTTTGATTATGGTCAGGGATATAGTTAGGGATAGGGAAAGGGCTTTGATTATGGTTTGGGTTAAGGATAAGGTTTTTGTTAGGATTCGACAAACTGTCAGTCTGCAACTAATTTTTTCTCAAACAGATGCAGACCTTCACTATCTCACTCCGTTTGCTCCTGTTCACTGTCTCTCTGAACTTCACACCAATTGTTTCTCAATCACACATAATGTTGTTTATTTTAGGTCTTTCAACTAACCAAGATTATTATAAAATGACATTAGATGTGTGAGATTTTATTGGCCTGATGTATTGGAACACTCATCGTCTCAACACAGCCCAGATTACACAACTCACCAGCTCCAATTACTTCACTTTACAAATCAGCATGATTCTTTCTCAGAAAAGTTCCAAACAATTTCTTGAAGATTGACACATTTTGCGTGTTTCATTGTCCAAAAATAATTCGGTCAGTTTTGAGTTCAACAAGGTGAGGGGTGATAGTGCTGGGAATGGACACTTATTAACACAGAGCAGTCCCAGGTACAACATGGGTTAGATACAGAGTCAAACACCCTTTACACTTATTGTTAGTGGTACAGTGAGGTCATTGTGTTACTGCAGCTCCGCCCTCTAACCAATTCTCTGAAGTTGGTACAAATTCGCCTCAGAAACTCCTCGCCTTCCCCCCACAGTACTGCCTTGTCTTCTAAGAAATTATTATCATTGGTTGATCCAGTGCTCACTGATTCTGAGCTAACTGTTAATCTAGAAAAGTCCCTCCTATATCCTCCATCTCAATTCAATGTTACAGACATTTCAGACCCATTACCCATTGGTAAATTCCACACACATCATAACCAGGTGACTTTCCCTTCCCCTAGGCACAACATGTTTATTTAGGTGCAGCGGATTCCAGCGCTGGATAAGCATGGAGGAGGGGGTCGATGACCGAATCTGAACTTGAGGCCGGTGAGAAGCAGTGGCCATCCATTGCGTGGCATACGTTGAAGTCAGTGCCTCAGGGTGTGTTGTCTCCAGGCAGGAAGTGGAAGCAGGATGTGAGCTCTCGCTCACAGCAGAAGCTGCTGCTTGCGTCAGTGCAAGGTTCATTGCTGAGACACTGGGAGCAGAGGCTGCAGCAACCATTGGCTCATCCCATCATGATTGTAAATTGCAAATGTTACACCCTTGTTCAAAAAAGGGTGTGACGATAAACCCAGCAACTACAGCCAGTCAGTTTAACCTCGGGAGGGGGGAAACTTTTAGAAACAATATTCCGGGACAAAATTAAGAGTCAATTGGACAAGTGTGGATTAATGAAGGAAAGCCAACGCGGATTTGTTAAAGGCAAATCGTGTTTAATTAGCTTGATTGAGTTTTTTGATGAGGTAACAGAGGGTTGATGAGGGTAATGCGGTTGATGTGGTGTACATGGATTTCCAAAAGGCATTTGATAAAGTGCCACACAATAGGCTTGCAGCAAATTTGAAGCCCGTGGAATAAAAGGGACAGGGGCAGCATGGATACGGAATTGGCTCAGTGACAGGAAACAGAGAGTAGTGGTGAACGGTTGTTGTTCGGACTGGAGGAAGGTATACAGTGGTGTTCCCCAGGGGTCGGTACTGGGACCACTGCTTTTCCTGATATATATTAATGACTTGGACATGGAGCACAATTTCAAAATTTGCAGATGACACAAAACTTGGAAGTATAGTGAACAGTGAGGAGGATAGTGATAACTTCAGGAAGTCTAGGAAGGTGGAATGGGCGGACACGGGGCAGATTAAATTAAACGCAGAAAAATGCAAAGTGATACATTTTGGTAGGATGAATGAGGAGAGGGAATATAAACTGTAGCGTTCAATCCTAAAGTGGGTGCAGGAACAGAGAGACCTGGGGGTATACGGGCACAGATCATTGAAGGTGGCAGGTTCAGATAGCAGTTAAAACGCTTATGGGATCCTGGGCTTAATAAATAGAGGCATCGAGTACAAAAGTAGGGAAATTATGATGAACCTGTATAAAACACTGGTTTGGCCACAACTGGTGTGTCCAATTCTGGGCACCGCACTTTAGGAAGGATGTGAAGGCCTTAGAGAGGGTGCAGAAAAGATTTACAAGAATGGTTCCAGGGATGAGGGACTTCAGTTACGTGGATAGACTGGAGAAGCTGGGGTTGTTCTCCTTGGAGCAAAGAAGGTTGAGAGGAGATTTGATTGAGGTGTTCAAAATCATGAGGGATCTGGACAGAGTAGATAGAGAGAAACTGTTCCCATTGGTGGAAGGGCCGAGAACCAGAGGGCACAGATTTAAGGTGATTGGCAGAAAGTACAAAGGCGACATTAGGGAAAATGTTTCATGCAGCGAGTGGTTAGGATCTGGAATGCACGGCCTGAGAGGGCGGTGGAGGCAGATTCAATCGTGGCTTTCAAAAGGGAATTGGATAAGTACCTGAAGCAAGAAAACTTGCAGGCTACGGGGAAAGGGCGGGGGAGTGGGACTGGCTGAGCTGCTCTTGCAGAGAGCCGGCATGGGCTCGATGGGCCGAATGGCCTCCTTCTGTGCTGTAACCATTCTATGATTCTATTGTATTGATAGTCCCACTTTCCTTCCTTCCTTTCTTGGGTAAAGCAAGTCTTGCATTTCTATGGCGCCTTTCGGTGTCCCAAAGTGCTTTACAGTCAATGAAGTACTTGTTTTGAGATGTAGTCACTGGTGTGCTGTAACAAATGTGGCAGCTAGTGTGCACACAGCAAGCTCCCACAAACAGCACTGAGATAATGACCAGATAATCTTTTCGGTTTGTAATGTTGGTTGAGGGATAAATATTGTCCAGGACACCGGGGAATAACTCCCCTGCACTTCCTCAAATAGTGGTGGGGGATTTTTTTCTGTCCAGCTGATAGAGCAGACGGGACCTCACTTTAATGCCTCTTTCGAAAGACGGCACCTCTGACAGTGCAGCGTTCCCTCAGCACTGCCCTGGAGTGTCGGCCTAGATTTATGCGCTCAGGGCCCTGGAGTGGGACTTGAATCCACCACCTTCTGACTCGGAAGCGAGGGGACTGCCCACTGAGCCACGGCTGATGCTGGGTTGAGCAGGTCGTAACCAGATGCAGAGCATAAAGCTGCCCGCAATGGGCAACAAACAGCTCAGTTACATTCTCAGCAGGAAAAGTGATTTTGCGATTACCATGTGACAGTAAGTTACGGTTGAGTACCTGAGTGATGAACACAGCTCGGTGCTCTTGGGCACACAGACTGTGAGTGGTTGCCTAGGGTAACCTCTCAGAATAGGGCAAGGAAGAAGCTGAGGAGCCAATGGGGTCAATGGAAATAATAGTATAGCCTTGGCATCTCCTGCCCACCTGCCACGCAACCAATAGAAAAGCATTCATGTAGACACTCAGGTGGCAGTGAGATTATAGGACAGTAGTGTTGTGATTCCAGCACTGAACTTGCAGCCCAGAGGCAAGGTAAGCGAAGGGTCTGCCACTGGTGGTCGAGAGAAGGAGTGGGGCCGATTGACACACAAGGCTGGAGGGAGCAGGAGGCAGGGCGGAGCGAGATCTCGGAGGGATCTGCACACAAGGCTGCGGACTTTGAATTTGATTCCCCGACCAATAGGGAGACATTGGAGTTTGGCAAGGGCAGGGGTGAGGGGTCAGCGGGACCTTGGTGAGGGACAGTGTGAGGTTTATAGAGGTCACAGCTCTGAGGGCCATGAGACTGGAGGTGACGAGGCCATGAATGAGGGTTTCAGTGGAGTGGAGTGTAGTGAGTAGGGCTGGAGATGGGCAATGTTACAGAGGTGTAAGTGAGGGGCCAGCTGTGAGATTGGAAGCTCCCATCAGCATCAAACCTGTCCCACCCACCCCTTCCCTCAATGACTGTCTGTCCAACCTGTGACAGGGACTGTGGCTCCCGTATTGGACTGTTCAGCCACCTGAGAACTCACTTCAGGAGTGGAAGCAAGTCTTCCTCGATTCTGAGGGACTGCCTATGATGATGGTAGTTGTAATCCCTCGGGGAATAGAATCGGAGATTCTGCTGGGAGCTGAAGAAAATGGCGTTGGCTTGTCAATGTTGGGCTGTAGAAAGTTCTATCTCACCTACAACATGATATTGGACAGGCCATCACCTCACATGGCTACAGTCATGGCATTAATGGTAGTGGCAAACAGGTAAAGTAATCATTTTGTTCATTCATTCTCGGGATGTGGGTGTTCAGCACTTGCTGTGCACGCCTAGTTACCCTGACAAGCTGCTGCTGGGCATTGCAACGGCTTTGATACAACTGAGTGGCTGGCTTGGCCATTACAGAGGGGGCAGTCGAGGGAGCTGAAAGCAGGTGGTTTGTGTTTGAGAAAGGAACTGAGATGTCTCCGGGACGCGCAGACAATGGTGGAATATTGCAATGGTCTGGCCAGGGAGAGAGAAGTGACCGGGTATTCTCAGCTGGTGGAGTCAGGTCTGGTGGTCGATGGCCAGGATGGTGAGTGCGTTCAAGGTGGCACACTTTCCTTTACTGTCGGTGGGACCACCCCCACTGGGACCCCTCACACTGGGGCCCCCTGCACTGGGACCCCTCGCACTGGGACTTCTGGCACTGGGGCCCCTCCCACTGGGACCTCTGGCACTGGGACTCCTCCCACTGGGACCTCTGGCACTGGGACCTCTGGCACTGGGGCCGCTCACACTGGGACCCCTCACATTGGGACCCCTCGCACTGGAACCTATCACATTGGGACCCCTCACACTGGGACCCCTCGCACTGGGACCTCTGGCACTGGGACCCCTCACACTGGGACCCCTCGCACTGGAACCTGTCACACTGTGACCCTCGCACTGGGACCTGTCACACTGGGACCACTGGCACTGGGACTTGTCACACTGGAACCTCTGGCACTGGGACCCCTCATACTGGGACCCCTCCCACTGGGACCCCTCGCACTGGGATCCCTCGCACTGGGACCTGTCACACTGGGACCTCTGGCACTGGGACCCCTCGCACTGCGACCCCTCACATTGGTACCCCTCCCACTGGGACCCCTCGCACTGGGACCCCTCACACTGGGACCTGTCATGCTGGGTCCCCTCACACTGGGACCCCTTCCACTGGGACCCCTCACATTGGGACCCCTCCCACTGGGACCCCTCGCACAGGGACCCCTCACACTGGGACCTGTCACACTGGGACCCCTCACACTGCGACCCGTCGCACTGGGACCCCTCGCACTGGGACGTGTCATACTAGGACCCCTCGCACTGGGCCCCTCGCACTGGGACCCCTCGCACTGAGACCCCTCACACTGAGACGTGTCATACTGGGACCCCTCGCACTGGGACATGTCATACTAGGACCCCTCGCACTGGGACCCCTCGCACTGGGACCCCTCACACTGGGGCCTGTCATACTAGGACCTCTGGCACTGGGACCTCTGGCACTGGGACCCCTCACACTGGAACCTGTCACATTGGGACCCCTTGCACTGGGACCCATCACACTGGGACCCCTCGCACTGGGGCATGTCATACTAGGACCTCTGGCACTGGGACCTCTGGCACTGGGACCCCTCACACTGGAACCTGTCACATTGGGACCCCTTGCACTGGGACCCATCACACTGGGACCCCTCGCACTAGGACCCCTCGCACTGGAACCTGTCACACTGGGACCTGTCACATTGGGACCCTCACACTGGGACCCCTCGCAGTGGAACCTGTCATACTGGGACCCCTCACACTGGGACCTCTGGCACTGGGACCCCTCGCACTGGGACCCCTCACACTAGGACCTCTGGCACTGGGACCTCTGGCACTGGAACCTCTGGCACTGGCACCCCTCGAATTGGGACCCCTCGCACTGGGACCCCTTGCATTGGGACCCCTCGCATTGGGACCTGTCACACTGGGACCTGTCACACTGGGACCTGGCACACTGGGACCCCTCGCACTGGGACCTCTCGCATTTGGACCTGTCGTGCTGGGACCCCTCACACTGGGACCTCTGGCACTGGGACCTCTGGTACTGGGATCTCTTGCACTGGGACCCCTCGCATTGGGACCTCTGGCACTGCGACCCCTCGCACTGCGACCCCTCCCACTGGTACCTCTGGCACTGGGACCTGTCGCCTTATCTCCTTAAATGTCTGCCACTGCTCATCAACTGTCCTACACTTTAATCTATTTTCCCAGTCCATTTTAGCCAACTCTGCCCTCATACCTTTGTAGTCTCCTTTATTTAAGATTAGGACACTGGTTTTAGATCCAACCTTCTCACCCTCCAACAGAATTTTAAATTCAACTATTCTATGGTCACTCATTCCAAGGGGATCCTTTACTAGGAGATCATTTATTAATCCTGTCTCATTACACAGGACCAGATCTAAGATAGCCTGCCCCCTGGTTGGTTCCGCAACGTACTGTTCAAGGAAATTATCCCGGATACACTCTATGAACTCTTCCTCAAGGCTACCCTGGCCAATTTGCTTTGTCCAATCAATATGGACCCATGACTATTACCATTCCTTTTTTACAAGCCTCCACTATTTCTTGATTTATACTCCGTCCAACAGTGTAGCTATTGTTACGGGGCCTATAGACTGTGCCCACCAGTGACTTCTTCCCCTTATTATTCTTTATCTCCACCCAAACTGATTCAACATCTTGATCTTCTGAGCCAATATAGTTTCTCACTAACGCACTGATCTCATCCTTTATTAACAGAACTACCCCACCTCCTTTTCCTTTTTGTCTGTCCTTCCAAATTGTCAAATATCCCTGAATATTTAGTTCCCAGTCCTGGTCACCCTGCAACCACATCTCTGTAATGGCAATCAGATCATACCCATTTGTATCTATCTGTGCTGTCAACTCATCTACTTTATTACAAATGCTGCGTGCATTCAGATAAAGAGCTTTTGAATTAGTTTTTTTTACCATTTTTTCCTGCTTTGACCCCATGTTCTGATTCACCTGTTTATACCTTCTGTCCCTTCCTGGCACGCTCTAGTTTTCATTTCCCCCAGAGCTACCCTGATCTATTGCCTTATCCCGAATGCTCCCTTCCCCCCACCCAAGGGTGCTGATGTGATTACAGCATCGCCCGCCTCCCCACCCCCAACCCCCTGCACCTGGGTGACATCACTTAGCTCAGGACAAGCCCGGCACGAATTCGGGCTTGGCTTTACCACTATTCTGCTCCCAGATTGATGGGCTTACGAAAGGAGCACAAAACTGCTCCACCCTGCTCCGTGCAGACAGCTTCCTGTGTGGGCACAGCAACACTTTGCTGGAAGATGTTGCAGTGACTGTTAGAAGATGGTGGTACTTCCTGTGTACTGTTTGCTGTTTATATTTAGTAACCCACTACACTCTCCTCAAAGCTCACTGTTTTTCTTAAGGACCCAGGCAATGTGGGTTTCCATGGAAACACCCCAGGGTTGCAGCTTGAAATGTACTTCACACTCCATCATCATCGGAACAGAGATAGCGTCATTGCTTCCGTCCCTCAGCCTCTGTACCGAGTTACGTCTCAACCTCCATCTTAATTCACCATGCTCGCTCTCCTCTGACTTCACTAGCTGACTGTCCTCCCTTAATCTCGCCCTCCTTATAAACTCCCCAATCCATAGTCACAGCCACCCCTCACACTCACCATCTCACATGGCCTCGCTACTCACACTGGACTGGGCTGTGTTTATAAACTGGGCTGTGTTTCTGGGACGGCTGTGTTTATAGACTGGGCTGCGTTTATAGACTGGGCTGTGTTTATAAACTGGGCTGTGTTTCTGGGACGGCTGTGTTTATAGACTGGGCTGTGTTTCTGGGACTGGGCTGTGTTTATAGACTGGGCTGTGTTTCTAGGACGGCTGCGTTTATAGACTGGGCTGCGTTTATAGACTGGGCTGTGTTTATAAACTGGGCTGTGTTTCTGAGACGGCTGTGTTTATAGACTGGGCTGTGTTTCTGGGACTGGGCTGTGTTTATAGACTGGGCTGTGTTTATAGACTGGGCTGTGTTTCTGGGACTGGGCTGTGTTTATAGACTGGGCTGTGTTTATAGACTAGGCTGTGTTTCTGGGACTGGGCTGTGTTTATAGACTGGGCTGTGTTTATAGACTGGGCTGTGTTTCTGGGACTGGGCTGTGTTTATAGACTGGGCTGTGTTTATAGACTGGGCTGTCTTTCTGGGACTGGGCTGTATTTATAAACTGGGCTGTGTTTCTGGGACGGCTGTGTTTATAGACTGGGCTGTGTTTCTGGGACTGGGCTGTGTTTATAGACTGGGCTGTGTTTCTAGGACGGCTGCGTTTATAGACTGGGCTGCGTTTATAGACTGGGCTGTGTTTATAAACTGGGCTGTGTTTCTGAGACGGCTGTGTTTATAGACTGGGCTGTGTTTCTGGGACTGGGCTGTGTTTATAGACTGGGCTGTGTTTATAGACTGGGCTGTGTTTCTGGGACTGGGCTGTGTTTATAGACTGGGCTGTGTTTCTGGGACTGGGCTGTGTTTCTGGGACCGGGCTGTGTTTATAGACTGGGCTGTGTTTATAGACTGAGCTGTGTTCATAGACTGGGCTGTGTTTATAGATTGGGCTGTGTTTATAGACTGGGCTAAAGCAATAAAGGACGGTATCCAATTAAAAACAAGGGCATACAAAGTGGCCAAAACTAGTGGGAGGACAGAAGATTGGGAAGATTTTAAAAGCCAGCAAAGAATGACTAAAACAATGATTAAGAAAGAGAAGATAGACTATGAAAGTTAACTAGCATGAAATGTAAAAATAGATAGCAAGAGTTTCTATAGGTGTATAAAAAGGAAAAGAGTGACTAAAGTAAATGTTGGTCCCTTGGAGGACGAGACCGGGGAATTAGTAATGGGGAACATGGAGATGGCAGAAACTCTGAACAAATATTTTGTATCAGTCTTTACGGTAGAGGACACAAATAATATTCCAACAGTGGATAGTCAAGGGGCTATAGCGGGGGAGGAACTTAACACAATTACAATCACTAAGGAGGTGGTACTCAGTAAGATAATGGGACTAAAGGCAGATAAATCCCCTGGACCTGATGGCTTGCATCCTAGGGTCTTAAGAGAAATAGGGGCAGGGATTGTGGATGCATTGGTTGTAATTTACCAAAATTCCCTGGATTTTGGGGAGGTCCCAGCAGATTGGAAAACTGCAAATGTAACACCCCTATTTAAAAAAGGAGGCAGACAAAAAGCAGGAAACTATAGACCAGTTAGCCTAACATCTGTGGTTGGGAAAATGTTGAGGTCCATTATTAAAGAAGCAATAGCAGGACATTTGGAAAAGCAAAATTCGGTCAGGCAGAATCAGCATGGATTTATGAAGGGGAAGTCATGGTTGACAAATTTGCTAGAATTCTTTGAGGATGTAACGAACAGGGTGGATAAAGGGGAACCAGTGGATATGGTGTATTTGGACTTCCAGAAGGCATTTGGCAAGATGCCACATAAAAGGTTACTGCACAAGATAAAAGTTCACAGGGTTGGGGGTAATATATTAGCATGGAAAGAGGATTGGCTAACGAACAGAAAATGGAGAGTTGATATAAATGGTTCATTCTCGGGTTGGCAACCAGTAAGTAGCGGGGTGCTGCAGGGATCAGTGCTGGGACCCCAACTATTTACAATCTATATTAACGACTTGGAAGAAGGTACTGAGTGTAGCATAGCCAAGTTTGCTGACGATACAAAGATGGGAGGAAAAGCAATGTGTGAGGAGGACACAAAAAATCTGCAAAAGGACATCGACAGGCTAAGTGAGTGGGCAAAAATATGGTAGCTGGAGTATAATGTTGGAAAGTATGAGGTCATGCACTTTGGCAGAAAAAATCAAAGAGCAGGTTATTATTTAAATGGAGAAAGATTGCAAAGTGCTGCAGTACAGCGGGACCTGGGGGTACTTGTGCATGAAACACAAAAGGTTAGTATGCAGGTACAGCAAGTGATCAGGAAGGCCAATGGAATCTTGCCCTTTACTGCAAAGGGGATGGAATATAAAAGCAGGGAAGTTTCTTGCTACAGTTATACAGGGGGTATTGGTGAGGCCACACCTGGAATACTGCGTGCAGTTTTGGTTTCCATATTTCGGAAAGGATGTACTTGCTTTGGAGGCAGTTCAGAGAAGGTTCACTCGGTTGATTCCGGAGATGAGGGGGTTGACTTATGAGGAAAGGTTGAGTAGGTTGGGCCTTTACTCATTGGAATTCAGAAGAATGAGAGGTGATCTTATCAAAACGTATAAGATTATGAGGGGGCTTGATAAAGTGGATGCAGAGAGAATGTTTTCGCTGATGGGGGAGACTAGAACTGGAGGGCATAATCTTAGAATAAGGGGCCGCCCATTTAAAACAGAGATGAGAAGGAATTTCTTCTCTTAGAGAGTTGTAAATCTGTGGAATTCGTTGCCTCAGAGAACTGTGGAAGCTGGGACATTGAATAAATTTAAGGCAGAGATAGACAGTTTCTTAAACGATAAGGGCATGAGGGGTTATGGGGAGCGGACAGGGAAGTGGACCTGAGTCCATGATCAGATCAGCCATGATCGTATTAAATGGCGGAGCAGGCTCAAGGGGCCAATGGCCAACTCCTGCTCCTATTTCTTTTATTCTTATGTTCTTAAGTTTATAGACTGGGCTCTGTTTAAAGGACTGTGCTGCTTAGATACGGAATAACACTGCTTTTTTTTTATTACAGTTGTTTGAGTCCCACAATGGCAGAAGGATGTTTAAAGAGTCTGAAATATATGCTGTTTGTATTCAACTTAATATTTTGGGTAAGTGTTGGAGCAGATTCTACGGAGAAATATATAAAGAACAAAGCATTAATGTCCCACACTGTACAGTGGCATGGCACCCCACATGTTAATGTGAAACAAACAAATTGTATCCACTTGAACAATTAAGACACAGTGTCCCACACTGTACAAGGAGCCAGTGCCCCACATTATACAATGAGCCAGTGCCCCACACTGTACAGTGACACAGTGCCCCACACTGTACAGCGACAGTACCCCACACTATACAGTGACACAATGCCCCACATGTACAGTGAGCCAGTGCCCCACACTGTTCAGTGACACAGAGTCCCACACTGTACAGTGAAACAGTGCCCCGTACTGTACAGTAACATAGTGCCCGACAATGTACAGTGACACAGTGCCCCACACTGTACAGTGACACAGTGTCCCATACTGTACAGTGACACAGTGCCCCACACTGTACAGTGAGCCAGTGCTCCACACTGTAAAGTGACAGTGTCCCACACCGTACAGTGACACAGTGCCCCACACGATACAGTGACACAGTGGCCCACACTGCACAGTGACACAGTGCCCCACACTGTACAGTGACACAATGCCCCACACTGTACAGTGAGCCAGTGCTCCACACTGTACAATGACATAGTGCCCCACACTGTACAGTGGAACAGTATCCCACACTGTAGAGTGACACACTATCCCACACTGTACAGTGAGCAGTGCTCTACACTGTACAGTGACACATTGCCCCACACTGTACAGTGACACAGTGTCCCACATTGTACAATGACCCCGTGCCCCATATGGTACAGTGACACAGTGCCCCACTGTGTACAGTGAGCCAGTGCCCCACACTGTACAGTGACACAGTGCCCCACACTGTACAGTGACACAATGCTCCACACTATAGAGTGACACAGTGCCCCACACTGTACAGTGACACAGTGCCCCACACTGTACGTGGCACAGTGCCCCACACTGTATAGTGACACAGTGTCCCACACTGTACAGTGAGCCAGTGTCCCACACTGTACATTGACACAGTGCCCCACAATATATAGTGACACTGTGTCCCATACAGTACAGTGACACAGTGTCCTACACTGTACAGTGATACAGTGCCCCACACTGTACAGTGAGCGAGTGCCCCACACTGTACAGTGACACAGTGCCCCACACTGTACAATGCACAGTGCCCACACTGTACCGTGAAACAGTGCCCCACACTGTACAGTGAACCAGTGCCCCACACTGTACAGTGACACTGTGTCCCATACAGTACAGTGACACAGTGTCCCACACTGTACAGTGACACAGTGCCCCACATGTACAGTGACAGTGTCCCACGCTGTACAATGACACAGAGCCCCATGTTGTACAGACACAGTGTCCCACACTGTACAGTGAGTTTGTGTCCCACACTGTACAGTGAGCCACTGCCCCACACTGTACAGTGACAGTGTCCCACACTTTACAGTGACACAGTGCCCCTCACTGTACAATGACACAGTGCCCCACACTATACAGTGACATAGTGCCCCACATTGTACAAGGACACAGTGCCGCACACTGTTCAGTGAGCCAGTGACCCACACTGTACAGTGAGCCAGTGACCCACACTGTACAGTGAGTCAGTGCTCCACACTGTGCAGTGAGCCAGTGCCCCACACTGTATGGTGCAGACTCTGTAACCTGAGATGAGGATTGTTGCCTCGATTTTCTGCGCTGGTAAAGTTCTGGTCTAGCTCTGGCCTGGTGAGGATGCAATGTTCCTTTTGTGCAGTTGTTGTTGTGACAAAGGGGCATGTGACAGCGCTCCGTGTAACCCCGTGTGGGGCTGACCGCACAGGCAGCGTGCACCAGTGGGCAGGTTGAGCCCAATGCACGTTCACCCCCCTACCCCCCAGTTGCTGCTTACGTGAGATGCTCTCTGCAGAGCCTGGATAACACTCGAGCCACACTGCACCCACTTGGTTAAATGTACCTCTGCCCCGCTTGCCCCCCAGGCCCTATATCCCCCATTGTCACCTTTGTCATCTCCCACTGCCCTTTGCCTCACTCTTGGTACCCCTGCCTCCAATGTCAGGAAAGTGCCCAGTGCCCAGTAGAAGGCCATCAGCTCCTCACCGGTGCCTGGTTCCTGTTAGATTGACCCTGGTGCTCCTGGCACAGTGTGACCCCGGCAATACCCTGGGACTACATCTTGAGGTCAGCTCCTGTGTGCACAGGTGCACTGAGTGCCCTGACTGCGGGGGCAGCAGTGCCAATGCCCGGGGTGAGGGAGGGACAGGGGAGGGCATTGCTTCTCGGCCCCATGAAGCAGAGGGTCTACTTCAGGCCACGGGCTGTGGATGACGAAGTGGCTGTTTGAGGAGACGATGCAGCCAGACTTGCTTTTACCCAAAGTGGAGATGCTGTTTCAACGTTCCATCTCTTTCAGATATGTGGATGTGTTATCATGGGATTGGGGATCTACCTGCTGGCAGTGAATAACTTTGGAGCTCTGCTGTCCAGCCTTCCATCTCTCTCTGTGGCCAACATCCTCATCATCGTGGGCTCCATCACTATGGTGTTGGCCTTTCTGGGCTGCATGGGAGCCATCAAGGAAAACAAGTGCCTGCTTCTGTCCGTGAGTCTATCTGTATCCTCCGTCCGTCTCAGCTGTAGAACACTAACCGGGCGCACACAGCAACAGAAAGAGATTGATTTAAAGCTCCTCTTCTTTAGTTCTTTTGATGTTTAGGTTCCTTTGTTTTGTTTAAATGGTGAGCTGGAGCAAGTACCCAGGCAGGGCCGGAGCAAGTACCCAGGCAGGGCCGGAGCAAGTACCCAGGCAGGGCCGGAGCAAGTACCCAGACAGGGCCGGAGCAAGTACCCAGGCAGGGCCGGAGCAAGTACTCAGGCAGGGCCGGAGCAAGTACCCAGGCAAGGCCGGAGCAAGTACCCAGGCAGGGCCGGAGCAAGTACCCAGGCAGGGCCGGAGCAAGTACCCAGGCAGGGCCGGAGCAAGTACCCAGGTAGGGCCGGAGCAAGTACCCAGGCAGGGCCGGAGCAAGTACCCAGGCAGGGCCGGAGCAAGTACCCAGGCAGGGCCGGAGCAAGTACCCAGGCAGGGCCAGAGCAAGTACCCAGGCAGGGCCGGAGCAAGTACCCAGGCAGGGCCGGAGCAAGTACCCAGGCAGGGCCGGAGCAAGTACCCAGGCAGGGCCGGAGCAAGTACCCAGGCAGTGCCGGAGCAAGTACCCAGGCAGGGCTTATGCCTGGGGCCTCCACTGCTCACAGTATTTACAAATAACAAATTACAACAAAACGGGAGGATTGTCCATTTTGTCAGACCAGCACTGAGCATAAATACTTCAAACAGAGAAAGAGAGTCAGGAAGGCTGGCAGTTATACAGCGCATTCCACAACGTCAGCACATCCCAAGGCGCTTCACAGCCAATGAAGTACCTTTTGAAATATAGTCGCTGCTGTAATGTGGGAAACGCGGAAATCAATTTGCGCACAGCAAGCTCCCACAAAACAGCAATGGGATCAATGTCCAGATCATGTGCTTTTAGTGATGTTGGTTGAAGGATGAACATTGCCCACTGTCAGAAGTACCGTCTTTCAGATGAGACGTTAAACCGAGGCCCCGTCTGCTCTCTCAGGAAGAAGAGTAGGAGAGTTCTGAACCAACATCATTGAAAAGCAGATTATCAGGTTATTATCACATTGCTGTTTGTGGGAGCTTGATGTGCTCATTGGCTGCCGCATTACAACAACGTATTTCATTGGCTGTAAAGCTCTTTGGGTTGTCCTGACGCTGTATAATTTGTCTCTTCCGTCCAATTGGAAGGGACTCCCCTGGATTGCCCCTGGGATGCTAACTGTCGGAAGGATGGGGTTCCATTGACTCCAGGCCACCGGCAACTCACCACAATAATGAGTGTCAGCGAACTGTCAGCTGTTACAGCTCAAACAACAAAGCGATTTGATAATCTCAGTGCCATCAGCTTAATGGGGTGTCAGTGTGTCTAGAGGTCATGGTCAGAGATTTGAGCATGGGAAAAGGCAATTCAATCTATCACGCCTGTTCCTTCTACACACTATTGACCCATTTCATCCACCCCCACAGCCCATGGACACTCTCCCCTCCCACAGCCCATGGACACTCTCCCCTTCCACAGTCCATGGACACTCTCCCCTCCCACAGCCCATGGACACTCTCCCCTTCCACAGTCCATGGACACTCTCCCCTCCCACAGCCCATGGACACACTCTCCCCTTCCACAGCCCATGGACACTCTCCCCTCCCACAGCCCATGGACACTCTCCCCTTCCACAGTCCATGGACACTCTCCCCTCCCACAGCCCATGGACACTCCCACCTCCCATAGCCCATGGACACTCTCCCCTTCCACAGACCATGGACACTCTCCCCTCCCACAGCCCATGGACACTCTCCCCTTCCACAGCCCATGGACACTCTCCCCTCCCACAGCCCATGGACACTCTCCCCTCCCACAGCCCATGGACCCCCCCTCCCACAGTCCATGTACCCTCTCCCCTCCCACAGCCCATGTACCCTCTCCCCTCCCACAGCCCATGGACACTCTCCCCTCCCACAGTCCATGGACCCCCCTCCCACAGTCCATGTACCCTCTCCCCTCCCACAGCCCATGTACCCTCTCCCCTCCCACAGCCCATGTACCCTCTCCCCTCCCACAGTCCATGTACCCTCTCCCCTCCCACAGCCCATGTACCCTCTCCCCTCCCACAGCCCATGTACCCTCTCCCCTCCCACAGTCCATGAACCTCCCTCCCACAGTCCATGTACCCTCTCCCCTCCCACAGCCCATGTACCCTCTCCCCTCCCACAGCCCATGTACCCTCTCCCCTCCCACAGTCCATGTACCCTCTCCCCTCCCACAGCCCATGTACTCTCTCCCCTCCCACAGCCCATGTACCCTCTCCCCTCCCACAGCCCATGTACCCTCTCCCCTCCCACAGCCCATGTACCCTCTCCCCTCCCACAACCCATGTACCCTCTCCCCTCCCACAGCCCATGTACCCTCTCCCCTCCCACAGTCCATGGACACTCTCCCCTCCCACAGTCCATGTACCCCCCTCCCACAGTCTATGGACCCTCTCCCCTCCCACAGCCCATGGACCCCCCTCCCACAGTCCATGTACCCTCTCCCCTCCCACAGCCCATGTACCCTCTCCCCTCCCACAGTCCATGAACCCTCTCGCCTCCCACAGCCCATGGACCCTCTCCCCTCCCACAGCCCATGGACACTCTCCCCTCCCACAGTCCATGTACCCCCCTCCCACAGTCCATGGACCCTCTCCCCTCCCACAGCCCATGGACTCCCCTCCCACAGCCCATGGACACTCTCCCCTCCCACAGTCCATGTACCCTCTCCCCTCCCACAGCCCATGGACCCTCTCCCCTCCCACAGCCCATGGACACTCACCCCTCCCACAGCCCATGGACACTCTCCCCTCCCACAGTCCATGTACCCTCTCCCCTCCCACAGCTCATGGACCCTCTCCCCTCCCACAGCCCATGGACACTCACCCCTCCCACAGCCCATGGACACTCTCCCCTCCCACAGCCCATGGACACTCTCCCCTCCCACAGCCCATGGACACTCTCCCCTCCCACAGCCCATGGACACTCTCCCCTCCCACAGCCCATGGACACTCTCCCTTCCCACAGCCCATGGACACTCTCCCCTCCCACAGCCCATGGACACTCTCCCCCCCACAGCCCATGGACACTCTCCCCTCCCACAGCCCATGGACCCCCATCCCTCAGCCCATGGACCCCCATCCCACAGCCCATGGACCCCACTCCCACAGCCCATGGACCCTCTCCCCTCCCACAGCCCATGGACCCTCTCCCCTCCCACAGCCCATGGACACTCTCCCCTCCCACAGCCCATGGACACTCTCCCCTCCCACAGCCCATGGACCCCCCTCCCACAGCCCATGGACCCCCCTCCCACAGCCCATGGACCCTCTCCCCTCCCACAGCCCATGGACCCTCTCCCCTCCCACAGCCCATGGACCCCCCTCCCACAGCCCATGGACACTCTCCCCTCCCACAGCCCATGGACCCCCCTCCTTCAGCCCATGGACTCCCCTCCCACAGCCCATGGACCCCCCTCCCACAGCCCATGGACCCCCCTCCCACAGCCCATGGACTCCCCTCCCACAGCCCATGGACCCCCCTCCCACTGCCCATGGACCCCCCTCCCACAGCCCATGGACTCCCCTCC
>NC_091993.1:56015847-56018347 GCF_044704955.1 Pristiophorus japonicus
GTCTGTGTGTGTGTGTGAGTGTAAGTTTGTGTGTATGTGAGTGTGTGTGTGTGTGTGTGAGAGCATGTATGTGAGTGTGTGTGTGTGAGTATGTGAGTATGTGAGTGTGAGTGAATTTGTGAGTGTGTGTGAGTGTGAGAGAGTTTGTGTGTGTATGTGAGCGTGTGTGAGTGTCTGTGTGTGTGAGTATCTGTGTGTGTGAGTGTCTCTGTGTGTGAGTGTGTGTGAGTGAGTGTTAGTGAGTGTGAGTGTGTGTGAGTGAGTGTGAGTGAGTGTGAGTGAGTTTGATGTATGAGTGTGTGAGTGTGTGTGAGTGTGTGTGTGTGTGAGTGTAAGTTTGTGTGTGATGAGTGTGTGTATGTGATTGTGTGTGTGAGTGAGTGTGTGTGTGTATGAGTGTGTGTGTGTGTATATGTGAGTGTGTGTGAGTGAGTGTGATGAGTGTGTGTATGTGAGGGTGTGTGTGTTTGTGAGTGAGTGTGTGTGTGTGTGTGTGTGAATGTGTGTGTATGAGAATGTGATGAGTGTGTGTGTGTGTGTGAGTGTGTGTGTATATGTGAGTGTGTGTCAGTGAGTGTGTGTATGTGAGTGTGTGTGTATGTGAGTGTGAGTGTGTGTAAGTGTGTGAGTGTTTCTGTATGTATGTGAGCGCGTGCGTGTGTGTGTGTGAGTGTCTGTGTGAGTGAGTGTGTGTGTGTGTGTGTGTGTGTGTGAGTGTAAGTTTGTGTGTGATGAGTGTGTGTATATGTGAGTGTGTGTGTGTGAGTGTGTGTATGTGAGTGTGTGTGTGTGAGTGTGTGTATATGTGAGTGTGTGTGTGTGAGAGTATGTGAGTATGTGAGTGTGAGTGCATGTGTGAGTGTGTGTATGTGAGTGAGTGTGTGTATGTAAGTGTGTGTGAGTGTGGGTGTGTGTGAGTGTATGTGTGATTGTGTTTGCGAGTGTGAGTGTGTGTGTGAGTGTGTGTGTGTTTATGTGAATCATTGTGTGTGTATGTGAGTGTGTGTGAGTGTGAGTTTGTGTGTGATGAGTGTGTGTATGTGTGTGTGTGTGACTGTGAATGTGGGTGTGTGTGAGTGTATGTGTGAGAGTGTTTGCGAGTGTGAGTGTGTGTGTGCATGTGAATGAGTGTGTGTGTATGTGAGTGAGTGTGTGTGAGTGTCTGTATGTGAGTGAGTGATTGTGTGTGTGAGTGTCTGTATGTGAGTGATTGTGTGTGTGAGTGTGCGTGTGTTTGTGTGAGTTCGTGTATGTGAGTGTGTGTGTGTGTGTGAGTATGTGAGTATGTGAGTGCATGTGTGAGTGTGTGTATGTGAGTGAGTGTGTGTATGTGTGTATATGTGAGTGAGTGTGTGTATGTGATTGTGTGTGTGAATGTGGGTGTATGAGAGTGTGATGAGTGAGTGTGTGTGTGTGTGTGAGTGTGAGTAAGTGTGGGTGAGTGGGTGTGTGTCTGTGTATGATGTGTGTGTGAGTGTGTGTGTATGTGAGTGTGAGTGTGTGTGAGTGTGTATGTGTATGTGAGTGTGTGTGTGAGTATGTGTGAGTGTGTGTGAATGTGTGTGTATGAGAGTGTGATGAGTGAGTGCGTGTGTGTGTGTGTGAGTGTGAGTGAGTGTGTATGTGTCTATGTGTGAGTGCGTGTGTGAGTGTGTGTGTGTGTATGTCAGTGTGAGTGTGTGTGAGTGTATGAGTGTTTGTGTGTGTATGTGAGTGTGTGTGTATGAGTGTGTGTGAATGTCTGTGTGCGTGAGTGTGTGTGAGTGAGTGTGAGTGAGTGTGTGTGTGAATGTGTGTGAGTCTCTGTGTGTGTGTGAGTGTAAGTTTGTGTGTATGTGAGTGTGTGTGTGTGTGTGTGAGAGCATGTATGTGAGTGTGAGTGAATTTGTGAGTGTGTGTGAGTGTGAGAGAGTCTGTGTGTGTATGTGAGCGTGTGTGAGTGTCTGTGTGTGTGAGTGTCTGTGTGTGTGAGTGTCTCTGTGTGTGAGTGTGTGTGAGTGAGTGTTAGTGAGTGTGAGTGTGTGTGAGTGAGTGTGAGTGAGTGTGAGTGAGTTTGATGTATGAGTGTGTGAGTGTGTGTGAGTGTGTGTGTGTGTGAGTGTAAGTTTGTTTGTGATGAGTGTGTGTATGTGATTGTGTGTGTGTGAGTGAGTGTGTGTGTGTGTATGAGTGTGTGTGTGTGTATATGTGAGTGTGTGTGAGTGAGTGTGATGAGTGTGTGTATGTGAGTGTGTGTGTGTGTATGTGAGTGAGTGTGTGTGTGTGTGTGTGTGAATGTGTGTGTATGAGAATGTGATGAGTGTGTGTGTGTGTGAGTGTGTGTGTATATGTGAGTGTGTGTCAGTGAGTGTGTGTATGTGAGTGTGTGTGAGTGAGTGTGTTTGTGTGTGATGAGTGTGTGTATGTGTGTGTGATGAGTGTGTGTATGTGAGTGTGTGTGTGAGCGTGTTAATTTGTGTGTGTGAGTGAGTGTGTGTGAGTACGTGTATGTGAGTGTGTG
>NC_091993.1:56035847-56040847 GCF_044704955.1 Pristiophorus japonicus
GTGTGAGTTTGTGTGTGATGAGTGTGTGTATGTGTGTGTGTGTGTGTGACTGTGAATGTGGCTGTGTGTGAGTGTATGTGTGAGTGTGTTTGCGAGTGTGAGTGTGTGTGTGTATGTGAATGAGTGTGTGTGTATGTGAGTGTGTGTGAGTGTGTGTGCGTATGTGAGTGTGTGTGTGTGAGTGTCTGTATGTGAGTGAGTGATTGTGTGTGAGTGTCTGTATGTGAGTGATTGTGTGTGTGAGTGTGTGTGTGTGTGAGTGTGTATGTGTGTGTGTATGTGAGTGTTTGTGTGAGTGTGTGTGTGAGTGAGTGTGTGTGAGTGTGTGTGATTGTGTGTGTATGAGAGTGTGATGAATGAGTGTGTGTGTGAGCGTGTGTGTATGTGAATGAGTTGTGAGTGTGTGTGTGTGAGTGTGAGTGTGTGTGAGTGTGTGCGTGTGTGAGTGTGTGTGAGTGTGTGCGTGTGTGAGTGTGAGGGTATGTGTGAGTGTGTATGAGTGTAAGTGTGAGTGTGTGTATGTGTGTGAGTGAATGTGAGTGTATGTGAGTGTGCGTGTCTACGTGTGAGGTGATTGTGTGTTTTTGTGAGTGTGTGTGTGAGTGTCTGTGTGTGTGAGTGTCTCTGTGTGTGAGTGTGTGTGAGTGAGTGTGAGTGAGTGTGAGTGTGTGTGAGTGAGTGTGAGTGAGTTTGATGTGTGAGTGTGTGGGTGTGTGTGAGTGTGTGTGTGTGTGTGTGAGTGTAAGTTTGTGTGTGATGAGTGCGTGTATGTGAATGTGTGTGAGTGAGTGTGTGTGTGTGTGAGTGTGTGTGTGTATATGTGAGTGTGTGTGAGTGAGTGTGTATGTGTCTATGTGTGAGTGTGTGTGAGTGTGTGTGTGTGTGTATGTGAGTGTGTGTGTGAGTGTGTGTGAATGTGTGTGTATGAGAGTGTGATGAGTGAGTGTGTGTGTGTATGTGTAAGTGAGTGTGTATGTGTCTATGTGTGAGTGTATGTGTGTGTGTGTGTATGTGAGTGTGTGTGTGTATATGTGAGTGTGTGTGAGTGAGTGTGTGTATGTGAGTGTGTGTGTCTGTGAGTGTGTGTGAATGTTTGTGATGAGTGTGTGTATGTGAGTGTGTGTGTGTGTGAGTGTGTGTGTGTGTGTATATGTGAGTGTGTGTGAGTGTGTGTGAGTGAGTGTGTGTATGTGAGTGTGTGTGTGAGTGTGTGTGTGAGTGTTTGTGAATGTGTGTGTATGAGAGTGTGATGAGTGAGTGTGTGTGTGTGAGTGTGTGTGTATATGCGAGTGTGTGTCAGTAAGTGTGTGTATGTGAGTGTGTGTGTGTGTGAGTGTGTGTGAATGTGTGTGATGAGTGTGTGTATGTGAGTATGTGTGTGTGTGTGTGAGTGAGTGTGTCTGTGTGAGTGTGTATGTATATGTGAGTGTGTGTGAGTGAGTGTGTGTATGTGAGTATGTGTGTGTGAGTGTGTGTGAATGTGTGTGATGAGTGTGTGCATGTGAGTGTGTGTGTGTGTGTGTATGTGAGTGAGTGTGTGTGTGTGTGTGTATATGTGAGTGTGTATGAGTGAGTGTGTGTATGTGAGTGTGTGTGTGTGTGAGTGTGTGTGAATGTGTGTGTATGAGAATGTGATGAGTGTGTGTGTGTGTGTGAGTGTGTGTGTATATGTGAGTGTGTGTCAGTGAGTGTGTGTATGTGAGTGTGTGTGTGTGTGTGAGTGAGTGTGTTTGTGTGTGATGAGTGTGTGTATGTGTGTGTGATGAGTGTGTATATGTGAGTGTGTGTCAGTGAGTGTGTGTATGTGAGTGTGTGTGTGTGTGTGAGTGAGTGTGTTTGTGTGTGATGAGTGTGTGTATGTGTGTGTGATGAGTGTGTGTATGTGAGTGTGTGTGTGTGCGTGTTAGTTTGTGTGTGTGAGTGAGTGTGCGTGAGTGCGTGTATGTGAGTGTGTGTGTGTGAGTATGTGAGTGATTGTGTATGTGTGTATATGTGAGTGAGTGTGTGTATGTGAGTGTGTGTGAATGTGTGTGTATGAGAGTGTGATGAGTGAGTGTGTGTGTGTGTGAGTGTGAGTGAGTGTGGGTGAGAGTGTGTGTGTCTATGTATGAGGTGTGTGTGAGTGTGTGTGTATGTGAGTGTGTGTGTGTGTGTGAGTGTGAGTGAGTGTGTATGTGTGAGTGTGTGTGAGTGTGTGTGTGTGTGTGAGTGTGTGTGTGAGTGTGTGTGAATGTGTGTGTATGAGAGTGTGATGAGTGAGTGTGTGTGTGTGAGTGTGTGTGAGTGAGTGTGTGTATGCGAGTGTGTGTGTGTGAGTGTGTGTGAATGTGTGTGATGAGTGTGTATATGTGAGTGTGTGTGTGTGTGAGTGAATGTGTGTGTGTGTGAGTGTGTGTGTATATGTGAGTGTGTGTGAGTGAGTGTGTGTATGTGAGTGTGTGTGTGTGTGAGTGTGTGTGTGAGTGTGTGTGAATGTGTGTGTATGAGAGTGTGATGAGTTAGTGTGTGTGTGTGTGAGTGAGTGTGTATGTGTCTATGTGTGAGTGTGTGTGTGTATGTGAGTGTGTGTGTGTATATGTGAGTGTGTGTATGTGAGTGTGTGTGTGTGTGAGTGTGTGTGTATATGCGAGTGTGTGTCAGTAAGTGTGTGTATGTGAGTGTGTGTGTGTGTGAGTGTGTGTGAATGTGTGTGATGAGTGTGTGTATGTGAGTGTGTGTGTGTGTGTGTGTGTGAGTAAGTGTGTGTATGTGAGTGTGTGTGTGTGAGTGTGTGTGAATGTGTGTGTATGAGAATGTGATGAGTGTGTGTGTGTGTGTGTGTGAGTGAGTGTGGGTGAGTGTGTGTGTGTCTATGTATGAGGTGTGTGTGAGTGTGTGTGTATGTGAGTGTGTGTGTATGTGAGTGTGAGTGTGTGTGAGTGTGTATGTGTGTGTGAGTGTGTGTGAATGTATGTGTATGAGAGTGTGATGAGTGAGTGTGTGTGTATGTGAGTGTGAGTGTGTGTATGTGTGTGTGAGTGTGTGTGAATGTATGTGTATGAGAGTGTGATGAGTGAGTGTGTGTGTGTGTGTGAGTGAGTGTGTATGTGTCTATGTGTGAGTGTGTGTGTGTATGTGAGTGTGAGTGTGTGTAAGTGTGTGTGAGTGTAAGTTTGTGTGTGATGAGTGTGTGTATATGTGAGTGTGTGTGTGAGCTTGTGTGTATGTGTGTGTGTTTGTGTGAGTGTGTGTATGTGAGTGTGTGTGTGTGAGAGTATGTGAGTATATGAGTGTGAGTGCATGTGTGAGTGTGTGTATGTGAGTGAGTGTGTGTATGTGTGTATATGTGAGTGAGTGAGTGTGTGTACGTGAGTGTGTGTGAGTGTGTGTGAGTGTGGGTGTGTGTGAGTGTATGTGTGATTGTGTTTGCGAGTGTGAGTGTGTGTGTGAGTTTGTGTGTGATGAGTTGTGTATGTGTGTGTGTGTGTGTGACTCTGAATGTGGCTGTGTGTGAGTGTATGTGTGAGTGTGTTTGCGAGTGTGAGTGTGTGTGTGTATGTGAATGAGTGTGTGTGTATGTGAGTGTGTGTGAGTGTGTGTGCGTATGTGAGTGTGTGTGTGAGTGAGTGTGTGTGAGTGTCTGTATGTGAGTGAGTGATTGTGTGTGAGTGTCTGTATGTGAGTGATTGTGTGTGTGTATGTGAGTGTTTGTGTGAGTGTGTGTGTGAGTGAGTGTGTGTGAGTGTGTGTGATTGTGTGTGTATGAGAGTGTGATGAATGAGTGTGTGTGTGAGCGTGTGTGTATGTGAATGAGTTGTGAGTGTGTGTGTGTGAGTGTGAGTGTGTGTGAGTGTGTGCGTGTGTGAGTGTGTGTGAGTGTGTGCGTGTGTGAGTGTGAGGGTATGTGTGAGTGTGTATGAGTGTAAGTGTGAGTGTGTGTATGTGTGTGAGTGAATGTGAGTGTATGTGAGTGTGCGTGTCTACGTGTGAGGTGATTGTGTGTTTTTGTGAGTGTGTGTGTGAGTGTTTGCATGAGTGTATGTGTGTGTGAGTGTAAGTTTGTGTGTGATGAGTGTGTGTATGTGTGTATTCAGTGTGTGTATGTGAGTGTGTGTGTGTGTGTGTTTGTTTGTGTGTGTGTGTGAGTGAGTGTGTGTGTGTGTGAGTGTGTCTGTATATGTGAGTGTGTGTGAGTGAGTGTGAGTGAGTGTGTGTGTGTGAGTGTGAGTGTGTGTGTGTGTGAGTGCGTGTATGTGAGTGTGTGTGTGTGAGTATGTTAGTGATTGTGTATGTGTGTATATGTGAGTGAGTGTGTGTATGTGAGTGTGTGTGTGTGAGTGTGTGTGAATGTGTGTGTATGAGAGTGTGATGAGTGAGTGTGTGTGTGTGTGAGTGTGAGTGAGTGTGGGTGAGAGTGTGTGTGTCTATGTATGAGGTGTGTGTGAGTGTGTGTGTATGTGAGTGTGAGTGTGTGTAAGTGTATGAGTGTTTGTGTATGTATGTGAGCACGTGCGTGTGTGTGTGAGTGTCTGTGTGAGAGATTGTGAGTGAGTGTGTGTGTGTGTGAGTGTAAGTTTGTGTGTGATGAGTGTGTGCATATGTGAGTGTGAGTGTGTGAGTGTGTGTATGTGAGTGTGTGTGTGTGTGTATGTGAGTGTGTGTATGTGAGTGTGTGTGTGTGAGAGTATGTGAGTATGTGAGTGTGAGTGCATGTGTGAGTGTGTGTATGTGAGTGAGTGTGTGTATGTGTGTATATGTGAGTGAGTGTGTGTATGTGAGTGTGTGTGAGTGTGTGTGTGAGTGTGTTTGCGAGTGTGAGTGTGTGTGTGAGTCTATGTGTGTTTATGTGAATCATTGTGTGTGTATGTGAGTGTGTGTGTGTGAGTGTGAGTTTGTGTGTGATGAGTGTGTGTATGTGTGTGTGTGTGTGACTGTGAATGTGGGTGTGTGTGAGTGTATGTGTGAGTGTGTTCGTGAGTGTGAGTGTGTGTGTGTATGTGAATGAGTGTGTGTGTATGTGA
>NC_091993.1:56043347-56050847 GCF_044704955.1 Pristiophorus japonicus
TGTGTGTGTGAATGTGCGTATGTGTGAGTGTGTATCTTTATGTGTATGTGAGTGTTTGTGTGAGTGTGTGTGTGAGTGAGTGTGTGTGAATGTGTGTGTATGAGAGTGTGATGAGTGAGTGTGTGTGCGAGCTTGTGTGTATGTGAATGAGTTGTGAGTGTGTGTGTGTGAGTGTGTGTGAGTGTGTGTATGTGTGTGAGTGAATGTGTGTGTATGTGAGTGTGTGTGTGTGAGTGTGTGTAAATGTGTGTGTATGCGAGTGTGATGAGTGAGTGTGTGTGTGTGTGTGAGTGTGAGTGAGTGAGTGTGGGTGAGAGTGTGTGTGTCTATGTATGAGGTGTGTGTGAGTGTGTGTGTATATGAGTGTGTGGGTGTGTGAGTGAGTGTGTATGTGTCTATGTGTGAGTGTGTGTGAATGTGTGTGTGTGTATGTGAGTGTGTGTGTGAGTGTGTGTGAATGTGTATGTATGAGAGTGTGATGAGTGAGTGTGTGTGTGTGAGTGAGTGTGTATGTGTCTATGTGTGAGTGTGATTGTGTGTGTGTATGTGAGTGTGAGTGTATGTAAGTGTATGAGTGTTTGTATATGTATGTGAGCGCGTGCGTGTGTGTGTGAGTGTCTGTGTGAGTGAGTGTGAGTGAGTGTGTGTGTGTGTGTGTGTGTGAGTGTAAGTTTGTGTGTGATGAGTGTGTGTATATGTGAGTGTGTGTGTGTGTGAGTGTGTGTCTGTGAGTGTGTTTGTGTATGAGTGTGTGTATGTAAGTGTGTGTGTGAGAGTATGTGAGTGTGTGAGTGTGAGTGCATGTGTGAGTGTGTGTATGTGAGTGAGTGTGTGTATGTGTGTATATGTGAGTGAGTGTGTGTATGTGAGTGTGTGTGAGTGTGTGTGAGTGTGGGTGTGTGTGTGTGAGTGTGTGTGAGTGTGTTTGCAAGTGTGAGTGTGTGTGTGAGTCTGTGTGTGTTTATGTGAATCATTGTGTGTGTATGTGAGTGTGTGAGTGTGAGTTTGTGTGTGATGAGTGTGTGTATGTGTGTGTGTGTGACTGTGAATGTGGGTGTGTGTGAGTGTATGTGTGAGTGTGTTTGCGAGTGTGAGTGTGTGTGTATGTGAATGAGTGTGTGTGTATGTGAGTGTGTGTGAGTGTGTGTGCGTATGTGAGTGTGTGTGTGAGTGAGTGTGTGTGAGTGTCTGTATGTGAGTGAGTGATTGTGTGTGTGAGTGTCTGTATGTGAGTGATTGTGTGTGTGAGTGTGCGTGTGTGTGAGTGTGTATGTGTATGTGTATGTGAGTGTTTGTGTGAGTGTGTGTGTGATGAGTGAGTGTGTGTGTGTGTGAGTGAGTGTGTATGTGTCTATGTGTGAGTGTGTTTGTGAGTGTGAGTGTCTGTGTATGTGAGTGTGAGTGTGTGAGTGTGTGAGTGAGTGTGTGTGTGTGTGTGAGAGTGTAAGTTTGTGTGTGATGAGTGTGTGTATATGTGAGTGTGTGTGAGTGTGTGTCTGTGAGTGTGTTTGTGCATGAGTGTGTGTATGTAAGTGTGTGTGTGAGAGTATGTGAGTATGTGAGTGTGAGTGCATGTGTGAGTGTGTGTATGTGAGTGAGTGTGTGTATGTGTGTATATGTGAGTGAGTGTGTGTATGTGAGTGTGTGTGAGTGTGTGTGAGTGTGGGTGTGTGTGTGTGAGTGTGTGTGAGTGTGTTTGCGAGTGTGTGTGTGTGTGAGTCTGTGTGTGTTTATGTGAATCATTGTGTGTGTATGTGTGTGTGTGTGTGAGTGTGAGTTTGTGTGTGATGAGTGTGTGTATGTGTGTGTGTGACTGTGAATGTGGGTGTGTGTGAGTGTATGTGTGAGTGTGTTTGCGAGTGTGAGTGTGTGTGTGTATGTGAATGAGTGTGTGTGTATGTGAGTGTGTGTGAGTGTGTGTGCGTATGTGAGTGTGTGTGTGAGTGAGTGTGTATGAGTGTCTGTATGTGAGTGAGTGATTGTGTGTGTGAGTGTCTGTATGTGAGTGATTGTGTGTGTGAGTGTGCGTGTGTGTGAGTGTGTATGTGTAAGTGTATGTGAATGTGAGTGTTTGTGTGAGTGTGTGTGTGATGAGTGAGTGATTGTGTGTGTGTGTGAGTGAGTGTGTATGTGTCTATATGTGAGTGTGTTTGTGAGTGTGAGTGTGTGTGAGTGTCTGTGTGTGTGAGTGTCTGTGTGTGTGAGTTTGTATGAGTGAGTGTGAGTGTGTGTGTGAGTGTATATGAGTGTGTGTGTGTGTGTGTCAGTGTATATGAGTGTGTGTGTGTGTGTGAGTGTAAGTTTGTGTGTGAGTGTGTGTATGTGAGTGTGTGTGTGTGAGTGTGAGTGAGTGTGTATGTGTCTATGTGTGAGTGTGTGGGTGTGTGTGTGTGTATGTGAGTGAGTGTGAGTGTGTGTGCGTATGTGAGTGTGTGTGTGAGTGAGTGTGTGTGAGTGTCTGTATGTGAGTGATTGTGTGTGTGAATGTGCTTATGTGTGAGTGTGTATGTGTATGTCTATGTGAGTGTTTGTGTGAGTGTGTGTGTGAGTGAGTGTGTGTGAATGTGTGTGTATGAGAGTGTGATGAGTGAGTGTGTGTGTGAGCTTGTGTGTATGTGAATGAGTTGTGAGTGTGTGTGTGTGAGTGTGTGTGAGTGTGTGTATGTGTGTGAGTGAATGTGTGTGTATGTGAGTGTGTGTGTGTGAGTGTGTGTAAATGTGTGTGTATGAGAGTGTGATGAGTGAGTGAGTGTGTGTGTGTGTGAGTGTGAGTGAGTGTGGGTGAGAGTGTGTGTGTCTATGTATGAGGTGTGTGTGAGTGTGTGTGTATGTGAGTGTGTGTGTGAGTGTAAGTGAGTGTGTATGTGTCTATGTGTGAGTGTGTGTGAATGTGTGTGTGTGTGTATGTGAGTGTGTGTGTGAGTTTGTGTGAATGTGTATGTATGAGAGTGTGATGAGTGAGTGTGTGTGTGTGTGTGAGTGAGTGTGTATGTGTCTATGTGTGAGTGTGTTTGTGTGTGTGTATGTGAGTGTGAGTGTGTGTAAGTGTGTGAGTGTTTGTGTATGTATGTGAGCGCGTGCGTGTGTGTGTGAGTGTCTGTGTGAGTGAGTGTGAGTGATTGTGTGTGTGTGTGTGAGTGTAAGTTTGTGTGTGATGAGTGTGTGTGTATATGTGAGTGTGTGTGTGTGTGAGTGTGTGTCTGTGAGTGTGTTTGTGTATGAGTGTGTGTATGTAAGTGTGTGTGTGAGAGTATGTGAGTATGTGAGTGTGAGTGCATGTGTGAGTGTGTGTATGTGAGTGAGTGTGTGTATGTGTGTATATGTGAGTGAGTGTGTGTATGTGAGTGTGTGTGAGTGTGTGTGAGTGTGGGTGTGTGTGTGTGAGTGTGTGTGAGTGTGTTTGCGAGTGTGAGTGTGTGTGTGAGTCTGTGTGTGTTTATGTGAAACATTGTGTGTGTATGTGAGTGTGTGTGTGTGAGTGTGAGTTTGTGTGTGATGAGTGTGTGTATGTGTGTGTGTGACTGTGAATGTGGGTGTGTGTGAGTGTATGTGTGAGTGTGTTTGCGAGTGTGAGTGTGTGTGTGTATGTGAATGAGTGTGTGTGTATGTGAGTGTGTGTGAGTGTGTGTGCGTATGTGAGTGTGTGTGTGTGAGTGTCTGTATGTGAGTGAGTGATTGTGTGTGTGAGTGTCTGTATGTGAGTGATTGTGTGTGTGAGTGTGCGTGTGTGTGAGTGTGTATGTGTAAGTGTATGTGAATGTGAGTGTTTGTGTGAGTGTGTGTGTGATGAGTGAGTGATTGTGTGTGTGTGTGAGTGAGTGTGTATGTGTCTATATGTGAGTGTGTTTGTGAGTGTGAGTGTGTGTGAGTGTCTGTGTGTGTGAGTGTCTGTGTGTGTGAGTGTGTGTGAGTGAGTGTGAGTGTGTGTGTGAGTGTATATGAGTGTGTGTGTGTGTGAGTGTATATGAGTGTGTGTGTGTGTGTGAGTGTAAGTTTGTGTGTGAGTGTGTGTATGTGAGTGTGTGTGTGTGAGTGTGAGTGAGTGTGTATTTGTCTATGTGTGAGTGTGTGAGTGTGTGTGTGTATGTGAGTGAGTGTGAGTGTGTGTGCGTATGTGAGTGTGTGTGTGAGTGAGTGTGTGTGAGTGTCTGTATGTGAGTGATTGTGTGTGTGAATGTGCGTATGTGTGAGTGTGTATGTGTATGTGTATGTGAGTGTTTGTGTGAGTGTGTGTGAGTGAGTGTGTGTGAATGTGTGTGTATGAGAGTGTGATGAGTGAGTGTGTGTGTGAGCTTGTGTGTATGTGAATGAGTTGTGAGTGTGTGTGTGTGAGTGTGTGTGAGTGTGTGTTTGTGTGTGAGTGAATGTGTGTGTATGTGAGTGTGTGTGTGTGAGTGTGTGTAAATGTGTGTGTATGCGAGTGTGTGTGTGTGAGTGAGTGTGTATGTGTCTATGTGTGTGTGTGAGTGTGTGTGTGTGTATATGTGAGTATGTGTGTGAGTGTGTGTGAATGTGTGTGTATGAGAGTGTGATGAGTGAGTGTGTGTGTGTGTGTGAGTGAGTGTGTATGTGTCTATGTGTGAGTGTGTGTGTGTGTGTATGTGAGTGTGAGTGTGTGTAAGTGTATGAGTGTTTGTGTATGTATGTGAGTGTGTGTGTGTGTGTGAGTGTCTGTGTGAGTGAGTGTGAGTGAGTGTGTGTGTGTGTGTGAGTGTAAGTTTGTGTGTGATGAGTGTGTGCATATGTGAGTGTGAGTGTGTGAGTGTGTGTATGTGAGTGTGTGTGTGTATGTGAGTGTGTGTATGTGAGTGTGTGTGTGTGAGACTATGTGAGTATGTGAGTGTGAGTGCATGTGTGAGTGTGTGTATGTGAGTGAGTGTGTGTATGTGTGTATATGTGAGTGAGTGTGTGTATGTGAGTGTGTGTGCGTGTGTGTGTGAGTGTGTTTGCGAGTGTGAGTGTGTGTGTGAGTCTGTGTGTGTTTATGTGAATCACTGTGTGTGTATGTGAGTGTGTGTGTGTGAGTGTGAGTTTGTGTGTGATGAGAGTGTGTATGTGTGCGTGTGTGTGACTATGAATGTGGGTGTGTGTGAGTGTATGTGTGAGTGTGTTCGCGAGTGTGAGTGTGTGTGTGTATGTGAATGAGTGTGTGTGTATGTGAGTGTGTGTGAGTGTGTGTGCGTATGTGAGTGTGTGTGTGAGTGAGTGTGTGTGAGTGTCTGTATGTGAGTGAGTGATTGTGCGTGTGAGTGTCTGTATGCGAGTGATTGTGTGTGTGAATGTGCGTATGTGTGAGTGTGTATCTTTATGTGTATGTGAGTGTTTGTGTGAGTGTGTGTGTGAGTGAGTGTGTGTGAATGTGTGTGTATGAGAGTGTGATGAGTGAGTGTGTGTGCGAGCTTGTGTGTATGTGAATGATTTGTGAGTGTGTGTGTGTGAGTGCGTGTGAGTGTGTGTATGTGTGTGAGTGAATGTGTGTGTATGTGAGTGTGTGTGTGTGAGTGTGTGTAAATGTGTGTGTATGCGAGTGTGATGAGTGAGTGTGTGTGTGTGTGTGAGTGTGAGTGAGTGAGTGTGGGTGAGAGTGTGTGTGTCTATGTATGAGGTGTGTGTGAGTGTGTGTGTATATGAGTGTGTGGGTGTGTGAGTGTGAGTGAGTGTGTATGTGTCTATGTGTGAGTGTGTGTGAATGTGTGTGTGTGTATGTGAGTGTGTGTGTGAGTGTGTGTGAATGTGTATGTATGAGAGTGTGATGAGTGAGTGTGTGTGTGTGAGTGAGTGTGTATGTGTCTATGTGTGAGTGTGATTGTGTGTGTGTATGTGAGTGTGAGTGTATGTAAGTGTATGAGTGTTTGTATATGTATGTGAGCGCGTGCGTGTGTGTGTGAGTGTCTGTGTGAGTGAGTGTGAGTGAGTGTGTGTGTGTGTGTGTGTGTTTGTGTGAGTGTAAGTTTGTGTGTGATGAGTGTGTGTATATGTGAGTGTGTGTGTGTGTGAGTGTGTGTCTGTGAGTGTGTTTGTGTATGAGTGTGTGTATGTAAGTGTGTGTGTGAGAGTATGTGAGTGTGTGAGTGTGAGTGCATGTGTGAGTGTGTGTATGTGAGTGAGTGTGTGTATGTGTGTATATGTGAGTGAGTGTGTGTATGCGAGTGTGTGTGAGTGTGTGTGAGTGTGGGTGTGTGTGTGTGAGTGTGTGTGAGTGTGTTTGCGAGTGTGAGTGTGTGTGTGAGTCTGTGTGTGTTTATGTGAATCATTGTGTGTGTATGTGAGTGTGTATGTGTGAGTGTGAGTTTGTGTGTGATGAGTGTGTGTATGTGTGTGTGTGTGTGACTGTGAATGTGGGTGTGTGTGAGTGTATGTGTGAGTGTGTTTGCGAGTGTGAGTGTGTGTGTATGTGAATGAGTGTGTGTGTATGTGAGTGTGTGTGAGTGTGTGTGCGTATGTGAGTGTGTGTGTGAGTGAGTGTGTGTGAGTGTCTGTATGTGAGTGAGTGATTGTGTGTGTGAGTGTCTGTATGTGAGTGATTGTGTGTGTGAGTGAGTGTGTATGTGTCTATATGTGAGTGTGTTTGTGAGTGTGAGTGTGTGTGAGTGTCTGTGTGTGTGAGTTTGTATGAGTGAGTGTGAGTGTGTGTGTGAGTGTATATGAGTGTGTGTGTGTGTGTGTCAGTGTATATGAGTGTGTGTGTGTGTGTGAGTGTAAGTTTGTGTGTGAGTGTGTGTATGTGAGTGTGTGTGTGTGAGTGTGAGTGAGTGTGTATGTGTCTATGTGTGAGTGTGTGAGTGTGTGTGTGTGTATGTGAGTGAGTGTGAGTGTGTGTGCGTATGTGAGTGTGTGTGTGAGTGAGTGTGTGTGAGTGTCTGTATGTGAGTGATTGTGTGTGTGAATGTGCTTATGTGTGAGTGTGTATGTGTATGTCTATGTGAGTGTTTGTGTGAGTGTGTGTGTGAGTGAGTGTGTGTGAATGTGTGTGTATGAGAGTGTGATGAGTGAGTGTGTGTGTGAGCTTGTGTGTATGTGAATGAGTTGTGAGTGTGTGTGTGTGAGTGTGTGTGAGTATGTGTATGTGTGTGAGTGAATGTGTGTGTATGTGAGTGTGTGTGTGTGAGTGTGTGTAAATGTGTGTGTATGAGAGTGTGATGAGTGAGTGAGTGTGTGTGTGTGTGAGTGTGAGTGAGTGTGGGTGAGAGTGTGTGTGTCTATGTATGAGGTGTGTGTGAGTGTGTGTGTATGTGAGTGTGTGTGTGTGTGAGTGTGAGTGAGTGTGTATGTGTCTATGTGTGAGTGTGTGTGAATGTGTGTGTGTATGTATGTGAGTGTGTGTGTGAGTTTGTGTGAATGTGTATGTATGAGAGTGTGATGAGTGAGTGTGTGTGTGTGTGTGAGTGAGTGTGTATGTGTCTATGTGTGAGTGTGTTTGTGTGTGTGTATGTGAGTGTGAGTGTGTGTAAGTGTGTGAGTGTTTGTGTATGTATGTGAGCGCGTGCGTGTGTGTGTGAG